>NC_066620.1:17792510-17869431 GCF_025201925.1 Gopherus flavomarginatus | reverse complement strand
CCATTTTCCAGTCTCTCTCTCTCTCTCTCTCTCTCTTTTCTTTTTAGTCACTTACACGTGTTTTCTGAATAAACTGGATTAACTGTATTTTAAACAGGAGATAGAGAGCAGATTTTTTATTGCATTAAAACATTATTCAGGGTATCCACAATCTTATAAATACATTTATGGCTGGATCTAATTTTTCATATTTTTGGCATTTCATAGTTTAAGTAAAATAACCATATAGCAATAAAATATGGAATGAATAATTAATGGAGAAAATATTAAGACAAACAATATTTTACAAAAGCAGCAAAGAATCCTGTGGCACCTTATAGACTAACAGACGTTTTGGAGCATGAGCTTTCGTGGGTGAATACCCACTTCCTCAGATGCATGTGAGATATTTTACAATATTTTCTGGCCAAATGTTGAAAACCTGCTGTGCTTTTTTTTGTGTTAGTTTTGCAACAGTATTATAAACCTATGATACAATTACTAATTTAACTAAGATATAGTTTATTACATTAGAATGGAAAAAAATACAATGCATACAGTAATCAGAAGCTATATTAAAAAATCATGGCAATATTGTGATCAGAAGACCAAGGTTGATATCAGCTAAATTTCAATGCATTTTTTCAAAAACAGGTACCAAAAAAAAAAAATAGACAAATTTGCCTCTTAACCTTTAAAGATTTCCTGCTATTCCTGTATGTCCTTTATTACATTAATTTTTTATTTAAATTACACCATTAACTGGATATGAATTTATCAAGAATACATATATTGATTTATAAAACAGTATCATTAATTATTATAATAGCTAGATGTAGCTGATATTACAAAGCCATTTAAAGGTTTTTAATATAACTTGGACATACATAGATAGATAGACATTATGGACAAGACTACAATTTAAACTGGCGACCAGCAGTTAATGAAATCCTTGATTTATATTCTAGTTTACAGATTGATTATATTGTTGCTTTGTAACATTATTTATATCATGTCATTTTTCAAAGGATGTCTTTTTTTTTAAAAAAAAAAAGCTAAATATAATATTCAGTCAATTCTCCAAGCAGATTTTGTTTTCTATATTTTAAATGCTGGTGATAATAACTGGCCTCTATGAGTTTTTGAGACTTAGCATTCCCACAGTAGAGTTGGTTATCCTGTTGGTAGCTCTGTTTGCACAGCACAATTTCACATATTCATCTGCTTGAAATAAACAAAGGCTTTGTTTTCAATAGCGTTATGTTGATTTCATAAAACATACAATTAACAAAAATGCCTTTCGGATGTAGATATTTTTAGACTTTTTGTTTTTTTTAAGGTATGGGAGAAACGGGACTTACCCTAATGCTGCAAAGCAGGCAGTCACGGAGAACATTTGTGTTTAAAATACAATCTGAAGAGAAAAAGAAGAAGAAAAAATAAGGAATTATATAAACAAACAACAGCATGACATTTTCAAGTTACTTCTACGATGTTAATTGATTAATACATTGAAAGTATAAATCTTTTCACATTGTTCTTGAGGGGCTATGTCTCTTGACTCTTTATTTATATCACTTATTCTTGTCTGGCAACATGTGTTACCGATTTATTATAGTATTTTACTGTTAGCTAGACAAATCTAAGGGCTAGCTAGGAAGGGCTAGTTTCATCTGTTGAGTTTAACAACAATTGCAGGGCATCCTTTAGGGTGAGCCAATAGGCTCTTTTGAAGCTATAATACTCACTATTAACCATTTTGATGCTGAAATATTTTTATTCTGAAGTTTGATCTTTCTACTTGTGTGCCTCTTTTTGTTTCAAATAGGTACAAAACATGTAAATCATTGTTTGGCCAACAGTCACCTAACAAATGGTTTTCCTGTAGGTATCTCAGACCATCTTGCAAGTTATTGACATATATTAGAAGTTATTTTTTTCAATACAAAGTATTTGGATCGATGGGGAACATATTTTCATGAACAGTCATCAACTAATTCTATACTGCATTACAAATGCAAACAAATATTAGTTTGTGTTTAAGCACTCAAATTTCTCTAGTATAGTTAGTTACTGACGATCAGAAAGAGAATTCTTAGACTTTTTTCCTACCAAGAATGCACCCTATAAAATGTAAATTTTTGAGTGGATGCACCAACAATTAAGAAAATCTTGAGCAGATTTATGGTCCAGCCAGGTTTGCATTTTGCTTCTACATGTAATGTTTAAATGACTTGTTCTGAAATAAAATATTGACTTTCCCAGCTTTGTTCTTTATTCGTTTTGAATTGAAAGTAACACAAACAGCCTTGTTTCCGTAAGGAGAAATGTCTTCTTTCCTATTCTGATTTTCAAAATGCCAGATTTTAACCATCACAGATAAGTTCAGTTATTTATAAAAATTGAAATGAGCACTCATACAATAATAAATAACATTTCAAAGTCTTGGTGGGGGGGGGAGACACTGTCTTCCTACAGAAAGAAATAAGATTGAAAAGTAACTGCTCCAAACTGGTTAACACAACTAGACTACCCTTTTTGATATTCAGATAACAGGCGTTTGACTCAAGGCCAAAATAAGCCTGAAAGTTTTTTCAGTGCTGAAACTCCATCTTGAATGTCTAGCAGCCAAGAGGTTCCTAGTGCCTACCAGTTGTGTGGACATATTTACTAATAGCATATTACATCTGTAAATCTCAGTCCCTGGCACCCAGAGATTAACTCAGTCCATTATACCTACCTATGTATTCTAGCACCATGGGATATATAAGATAACCACCGAGATGGGGGCATTGAGACCCTTGTAATACCAAGGAATGAAGGGATGAGATAAGGACAGACTTGCAACTTTCACCCTGAGTTTCCTTGTTCTTGGGGGCTGAGTCAGATCCTTGGTGTTATATAAATCTACCATAACTCTTTGTGTTTTAATTTCCTTTGTATCTTTATAGCTCTAGTCTCAAAAACAGAAAAGCCTCTCACATAAAATGTTCATGATTAAAGTAGCTATGATCTAATGAATGTTAGCTAAATATAGCAAATTTAAATATGTAGGAATCATAAATAAATCCAACTAAATGCTTTAAAAGGGGATTTTGACTCAATAGATCACAGCAACTTTTCTCATGTCGTTTGTGGATTCTTGACAAATTATCGCACAACATAGTATATTGGCATAGTAAGTGCTGTTTTAGTGAGTTGAGGTCATAAAAAATAGCTGATTTTCAAATGATAATAGCTCATCTGTTATCAAATTATATTTATTTTTAATCAGGAAAATGGCCAAACATTTCCATTATGGATAAAAGTCTTGTGGGAAATTACACACACGTATTTGAGTTGTAATAGTAGTGTAAAATCAGCTTTGAAATGGGCACCTTTTTAATGAAATTTCTGTAAATAGTCCATTTTTCCACCAAAAACTTTATTCATACCCCAGCTGACCTCACGCAATGACTTTCCACCTAAACGGAATCTTTGCAATATAGGTCTAAACTTCTAAAAACCAGTTCTTACCATGGAAACACTGAGAGTCATTTAATTGAAGTGGTACCATTAATATTGCTGTAATCAAAGGATTGAGGTCTTGATTTTATTTTTATTTTCTTTTAGGCAAGTGTCACTAATGTTCTGGATAAATTTCAAAGGCTGTGGTTCAGTTAGGCTATTAGAACCTTGTGTTGCAATTATTACTCCTATTCAACTCTATATTTAAATATGCTTCTGGCAATCTCATGATTAAACTCCTGGGTTTTTTTGTTTAGGGATTTCTCGCTCGCTTGCTCACTCGCTTTCTGTTTTGTCCATCACCTTGGTTTCTTTCCCCTGTTTTGACCTGCACTTTTTCTGGATCAGACACTGGCAGGTTGAGAGGTAATAAGAACCAGATGGACGTAGTGCAGAAATTGCCCAAATGGGTATGGGAATGTGGGGAGCTGTCAGGCATGCAGAGAAGCTGGAATTTTTCAGCAATAAAATGGGATTTATCACCACTCTACCACAGTCATTGCCGACAACCGTTTACCTTGACAGAAACCCCATTCCAATAGGCCACTCTGATGCAGATTTTTTTTCCCAAAGAGTGATGATTGGTATTTGTTCTAAGGCTCAAATGGCCTGCACTAAAGGTGACGCATTAGGCCAAAGTCCTGTATTCCCTACTGAGGCAATGAACCTGCTAAAATAAGTTCCTTCCACAATAGCTGTGTAATTGAAACCAGAAAGTGAGAGAATTTGATAAATTGCTTGACCCTGAAGGAATGCTAAGGTCATAAATTTTCATTGCATTTCCCCCTTTTTAATTTTTTTTAATATATTGATTAATTTAGTATTTGTATCAGAATTTCAACAAGTTTACAGATCATCATCAGCCGTTGCGTATTGGGAAAGGATGGGAACTTAACAATTAAAAAGGCCTAGTGGATTCCCACCTTACGTCTTCCCAAGATGGATCACGGATACAAAGTATTAATGAATGGAAGTTCTCATATATTGCATCTCAGGAATACACCGAATAAACTTTTAACAACCTGGAATGGGAACTTTAGAACGTGCAATCCATTAAAAAGATTGTGGCAAAGAAATCACACTGTGCTTCCATGAATGATAAAGTGTAAAAAGGCTTGCAGATCACTTACAATGATCAAACATTCATTTCCACTCTTACCCTTTTTGTTCATGGTACCACAGAAGTGATGACAATTGCATTGTATCTGGAAATGATTGTCACTGGTATTATTAAATAAAATATATGTTATTTTTTTCTTTTCTTTTCTTAATTTTTTTTTAACTTCAGTAGCTTACTGTGGAACATATCAGCAAACTTCTTTGTACCTGTCACCCCCACTAAAAAGACAAGCTAAAATAACAGGCTAAGATAGACATTTTGATACTGGACTGTACAAAAGAACTATCTTTAAATTGTAGTAGTTTAATTTTTAGAACTGCATTAATTGTGTTATATTATAGTAACTGGTCTTTATAATCTTGCTGCTTTCTCTGGGTTTGACTATAACATTTCAGTGGCAGTAATCCCACCATAGCACTTGGATAAAGCATTACACTTTACATACCCATACATACTTAACCCAACATTCAGCAAGTTAAATAATCATTAGCACAGTAACCCATTACTATCAAAAATGTATTGGTCCTCTAAATTTTAAATTAATGGTCTGTCTTCCTAGCAGTGTATGTCTGGTTTTTGAACCACTTCAGCATGAAGTCAGGGACATTTTATCAGTACACATTATTATTTGCATTTCAAGATTAAAAAGTCACAGAGGGGAATGGTTGTTGCTGAATTGTTTCATCTCTAGATCTCTGATTTTAAAACAATCCAGTCTTAGTGCTAATTATCAGCCGATATTACAGTGTACATGCTGTAGGTATGTAGCTGGCTTGGTGTGCTTTGAAAAGTTTTTTCTCCCAAAACCAAGTAAATAGGATGATGGTAGGGAAAGTTATAAGATGCATTTTGTAAAATGTCAGCTAAAGGAGAGTGAATTATTTACATTTGTATACTCCACTTTCATTTAATTTTTCAAAAAAAGGAAGTTTGCTACTTATATATATATACACCCCGTTACCTCGATATAACGCCACTCGATATAACACGAATTAGGATATGACGTGGTAAAGTAGTGCTCTGGGGGGTGGGGCTGCGCACACCTGTGGATCAAAGCAAATTCAATATAACACGGTTTCAGCTATAACGGGGTAAGATTTGTTTGGCTCCCAAGGACAGCGTTATAGCGAGGTAGAGGTGTATATATATGTGTGTGTGTGTGTGTGTGTGTTTCCCCTTTGACAGTTCCAATTTTTTTATATTGTAACTGTTTATTTTGGGGCCAAAAATCTCTTCACCCCTTTTCTACAGAGTATGAAGAAATATCAGCTCTGTTCGCAACTGGGGAGGAAAAAAGATAAAAACTTGGAATATAACCTAAAAATGCAAAGTAAAATGACATATTAAAATGAGAATTTTCATATGTTACTGTATAAATCTTTTAATAAAAGTTCTAAAATAATGTGCACCCTGTCTGCTTTTATAAAGGAGAAACATTGTGATGTGCAAGTGACGCAATTTAGATGTATATTTCTGGCCTGGGCTTTTCACCATTAAAATGTTTCTTCATGCTTCCACTCAGGAATTTTGTTGCAGAGCTGCTTCAGACCAAAAAAGTATAAATCTCATAAGTATAAATAAAATATGAACAGAAAATGGCTTCAATCACTAATATTTTTGCAAACTAATGTTCAGCTGATGCAACTCAATTTTATTTTGCATCACATTAGTGTCATAATGGTAATGACTGGCCTTTATTCACTAACAGTTTGAGTCAGCACTTTGAGACATTTTTCAAATTAGGTCATACTGCAAATTTGTGGCTGATACAAAGGTTGATTAAGAGAGCTGCATGATTTTAAAGTGATGTTGTGTGAGGAGAATTAAGTTCTGTGTGATAGTTCCGGGAAATGGGAGCCACCATAACTAAGGAGAAATAATGTATGGGCAAAAGGGGGGAGAACATATTTCTACACAGTGCTTGAAGTAATACTCATTTACAATTTAACAAAGTCCTCTCTCTCCTCTGGAAGAATTGTATTATGGATCTTGAAAACAAGCAATGAATTACAATGAAGACAAAAAGAGGTGATCCCTGCTCTTGTTTCAACAAAAGTCAGTTCTCTTCTTTTATGTTTCTTTGATCTTGTCAGTAAAGACAAATCCTTTTTTTTTCCTAGAGACTTGTCTTTATGAAGCTAAAATGATCCCATGTCACAACGAGACCATTAACCCATAATGTAGCAAGTCCAAGGTGAGGCTAAATTGCTGCGTAAGCTAATGCTGAAAAATTATTGGACAGATTTTCAGAAGTGATCAGCTCCTAGTTAGACACCTAAATGAAGTGGTCATATTTTCCAAAGTAGTCAGCAGCTCCTGCAGTCCTCAGGGAGTTAACTAAGAAAATAGGAGTTGCTGGGTGCTGAGCACCTTTGACAATCTGGCCACTTCATTTTGGTGCCTAAGTGGGAGCTGAGCTGAGCTCTTGTGAAAACCTGTTTAAAGGAATAATGCTGTGGCTGTTGTTGTGAGGCCATCATACTAAAATTACACAGCAGTTGGGTTTTTATTTTTAAACTCAGTTTTTGCAGGGAATCAATAACAACCTGTGAGAGGCAGAGTCCCTCTTAATTGGATGTAAGTGGATGAACGTCAAACCAGAAAAAAAAAAAAGTTGGCAGTTAAGTCATTAGTTCACTTGACAAGGCAAAAAGCTATTATTAGCAGTTATGTTTGCTTCATGCATTAGGCTCAAAAGAAGAAACTATTGGAGTCTGATCAGTTACACCAAAGAAAAACACTAAAACAAGGATTTACTTTGGTGAAATTAAGATCAGAATCCCCTGTGTAATTCTTCTATATTTATTTTTACTTTGGTATCTTAAAGATCGAGCAAAACTGAAATGAAATGGAAATGATTTTTAAAATCTGTTCTGAAAGAGAGAATCCGTTGCTACAGGACTATCCTTGACTACTAGTGAGCTGTTCCATGTTCTGTTTTGTACATTATCCTTAGTGTCTTTGTACTAAAGTCCCTGAACTTGTATTTGTGACACAAGCAGCTGACTTTATTTTTTGATGTTGTGCTCACCCACAGATCTTTCCATTCGCCATATGTTTCTGGATTCAGTCACTTCACCCACAGGCCTGTTTGACAGTAAAACACCTCAGATCCCTCAGAACGGCAAAGTCCATTTTATTCCCAGTCACTTTCAATTTGCCTCTAGTGTTTCTTTGAAGGTTTTAGCAAATGTGATTTCTAGGACCAAAAATAAAGGAGGGGGAAAGTAGCAGGCAGACCACAAATGCAAAGGTGGCATAATCCAAAAAAAGAGGTCTCTGTAAGTGGTATTTTTGAAAAGTATCCAATTAGGAACATGACTCTCTAATAGCCATAATTGTTTTCAGTATTTAGAGGTATGTTTACACTTTCACCAACTTAAGCTTTTCATCAGCGTAAAAGGAAAATGATCTTTAAATTTTAAAAATAATAGAAAGTGTAAAATGGGTATAAATCTTAAAAAATATATATTTATTTTTCCTCTTTTATCAAAACAAATCTCTCTTTGGGGCTGATCCTACAGAATTTATTCAAGCAAATCTCCCACAGATTCAACAGGAGTTGTGCAAAGGTATATGCTGCAGATCAGCAATATTGCCAATCTGAAATGTTCAAAAATCATGAATCAGGCCTCAAAACTCATGAGATTGTTTTAAGCCAATCATGAGAATTTAAAAATAATAATAATAATAAATTTGGGGTTCCTTTGATTTGCCTTGTGCTTTTTGAACTTTAAGGGTGCATTTGGGCCTGTTTCCAGGCTAGTCTTTGTGCCATCACTTACATATTTTTTTTAAAACATAAAAGCTGAGATTCTCACAAACACTTGGCCACAGAAACTGGAGCTATCAGGAAAAACAGCAAATCATAGAATATTTGGGTTGGAAGGGACCTCAGGAGATCATTTAGTCCAACACCCTGCTCAAAGCAGGACCGATTCCCAACTAAATCATCCCAGCCAGAGCTTTGTCAAGCCTGATCTTAAAAACCTCTAAGGAAGGAGATTCCACCACCACCCTAGGTAACCCATTCCAGTGCTCTCTGAATGGGCAACACAGGATTAGTCCACTTGTCTTGTTATTGATTGCTGTAAATCACTGGTTTGTTTTGTTTTGAGAAAGAGTCTAATTTTGTCTATTATAGCTGCCAGTTCTTTAACTCTGGCATTTGTTTTTAGTTCTAGAGGCCCTCGGTTCAATCACCAGGAGGACGTTCCTTACAGGTGCACGTCGAGTTGGAATATTTGAATATGCAAATATAAAATTAGCTTCTGCAAATATTCAGACATGAAACTTTGTGCCAGTAAATCTGACATACATGGATGTTCATGGAAAATGAACACAAAGGGCCATAGGCAGAGTCAACCTGATTGTACATATTGTACTGCAAGGGCCATTTTTTATTAGCCATACCAAGCAAAGGGTTTTAAAATAATCATTTTGAAGGCCAAACTAAAAAGTAACCATCCTCTTACACACGCTGGCTCAATTTAAAGAAAAGATTCACATTCACCATGACCCCTTGGTATTTCTCTGGCCAGACCTCCCCTTGTGTGAGAGCATCTGGCATGCAGAATCTCAGATAATGGTACAAAGAAGAGCAAACCCAGTTTGACTTTCAAACTCCACTCTGAGTTTATTACAAGGCTGTCAGTTAAAAAAAAATCTAAACTGGGACATCTCAACCTGGAAGTCTCTGTAACATGGAACCTTACAATGACATTTGCATGGGTTGGCTTTTAAGAGTTTTAACTGCATCTTGGGTGAAATTCACACCTGCACCTTGCCTACAGGAGACTGAAATCATCATTCTGCAGGCCATCTCCATTGGAGCAAATATTCCCAGGGCCCACACTTACTGATTTTACATCACAGAAAGGTCAACCCTGCTCCTAGGCCAGGGTTTAAAAGTAAATTTGGTTATCTTTCCATAATTTGGGCCAGATTGTAGCCAGTTTCATCACAGGTGTGCAAGGTTGGAGGAGGGCACTTAAGAATTTCCAGCCCTCATGCCTGCCCTTGGTTCAGGGGCCCTGAGCAAAAGGTTTATCACCTGTTAGCACCCAAGAAGTACGATCCACCTTAAAACAGGGACGAGGAGGTAGCCATTAGTTCATCACACGCAGGACAGTGAAGCTAGTCAGTTGCACATTGCAAGCACTATCCTTTTAAGAGGTGAAGCTGCAGGTGTGCTTTCCTGACACACTCCCCGAGACTTAGCACCTCCAAGAACACCCTTTGGGATAGGGCGGCCCCAATCACAGCCTTTGTGCCAATGGCTAAGAGGCAGGACGTAGGCCTTGAGCAGCTACCCGGAGGCATTGTTCAACAACTGAGATGTCTGCACTTAGACATCATATAAAACAGGTGAGAGAATCTGTTCATTTGTAAAGCGATTAGGGGGCAGCCAGCTTCCTTCACCAGCTCAATTGAGTAGGTGAGAAAAGCATCTAGTTAGCTAAATTTATTAATATGCTTTTTTTCAGGATACAGCTACATTATGAAGGTGAAACATGACTTTTGATGATCAAGCATGCAGTGATTAAATAAGGTTAATCCTCATTTTATATGCTAATAGGATATTTATAATCTCAACTTTGTATCCCATTTAGCTATTTTATTCTCTGTTGTTAAGAAAGTATTTCTTATTAGTGAAAGAGAATACCCCTACGTTCACTGCAGATGCTATTTTAATTGGGCTCAAGTGCATTGTGTGTAATTAGTCCACTTCTTTAATATTTCATCTATAATTACACTATGAGCAATGTGCTGCCAGTTAAATTTTTTTTTAAGAACTAATGAATTAATTGGTGACCTTTCATGGGTACCTGATGATTCTAACTTAAATCTAGCCCTGGCCAGGAGAGTCACATTTTCAAAATGGCTACTGAATTTCGAATGCCCAGTCTGAGATACAGTTGGGTCTGATTTCTACAAGAGCCAAGCACCCTCAGCACCCATTAGCTTCAACGGAAGTTGTTGGGGCTCAGCACATTTAAAAAATCAGGCCTAAGGTGTCTTGCTTTGGGCACCAAAATCAGTGGCCACTTTAGCAAATGTTGGCTGTAATGGATGACTGAAAAGGGTGAAAATGAAGCAAACATGATGCTTCATTCCAGCTCACTGTCATTCAACTAATAAACCAGTCAAGTGGTGCAGTTGTTTGAAAAAGGGCAAAGATTTGGCATATTGTGAAGCTGATATGTGCCACACAATGATAACAGCATTGCCATCTTTAAAAAGTAAGTCAGTGCTGAATGTTGTGCAGTGCATAAATGTGCCATCGTCCTGCCAACAGAACTAAAAGTGCGAAGCTCTGCCCTGAAAAGAGAAAGTTGAGGGGTGACTTGATTACAGTCTATAAGTTCTTACCTGGGAAACAAATATTTGATCCTCAGTTCTTCAGTCTAGCAGAGAAAGATATAATACGATCCAGTGGCAGAGGATGAACCTAATCAAATTCAGCCTTGATATAGAGTATCAACTTTTAACAGTGCAAGTAATTAACCATTGGAACAATTTACCAGGGACCATGTCCACCACCAGCAATTTATAAATCAGGTTTGGATGTTTTTCTAAAATATTTTGTTCTAAGTATTATTTTGGGGAAGTTCTCTGGCCTGTGATATACAGGAGGTCAGACTAGATGAGCACAATGGTCCCTTCTGGCCTTGGAATTTATGACTTTGTGAAAGTGCAGAGTTCCACCAGGTTTGTCTTGCAATTATTTACAAATCACAGTTGCTCAGTGGCAAGATTTCCCTACCCCATATTTGTGTTTCCCCCAGCAGAGGGCCAAGCCAGGGCTTTCCCTGTTCAGAAGAGCTATCTGAGCAGGCACAGCAGTAAACAGGGCAGAGGTCCCTCCTCTGAAGATGACAGTGCCCCATTTGGGTTGGAGGGGCAGTGCCCCCCCTTTGACTGCTCAAAACACATATTAGTAAGTGGGGTAGCTAGTCACCCACAGAAAACAGGTGAAGGACCCCAGCTCGTATCTCTACCCCAAAGACCTACAGTGGAATTGTCCTGGGGAGAGGTGGGGCTGGAGCAGCAGCAGGGGGTTGGAAGAACTAGGGAAGAATGGGCGGTAGTGAAATCCTGGGTCTCTTGGGTAGAAAGGGATCGGGATCATATTGAACACATGCAGTGTAGGAAGGAGTAATTGTGCCTCCCTCCCCCTCTCAACTCATTCTATTGAAGGGCCAGCACCGCTTCTCTTTGGTGACAGGCTCTTCCCCCAGTTGTGCATGAGATCCCAGCTATCATTCAGGAAGGAGTGACACCTGCCTCTCTGCTGGGGGAAACCCAAGTCATTTCCAGCCTGGTTCAGACATAAAACTAGCTCTCCCTCCCCATCATTGACTCCTGATTTCTCACATCCATTTGCAGACTACATGTATACATATTTTATTTGTCAAAACAAATATTTCCACAAAAGTCTATTTGAAGTACAACAGTAATGCCAGCAAAACAGCATTTGTGAGGAACCCTATAATAATAAAGGTCCTTCCTTATTCTGAGTGAAACTTGTTCACCAGACTAATTCCACTGAATTCCTTCGTCCTTTCACAGGTACTGGTGTAAAACGGAAATAACTCCACTGATGTCGATGGCATTATGTTGGCAAGAGGATAGTCCCTCCCAGTGGGACTACTCTGGTGGCAGCATTGGGTCCAGAACCATTTGTCTGTGCATGCACAAGAGAGGTAAATATTTTATTATGTGCAGTACAGAAGTACCTGTGGGCACACAAGCAAACAATGGAATAATACTGATCAGCCCAATAAGCAGCGATCACTCTGAGAAAATAATTTCAAAGGACCTGTGAATCCTTATCGACCAAGATGAAATAATATCTGATAATGTCCTTTCAGTAGCTACAAGTGCTACTGAAAACAGTGCTTAGTGCCAAAACAAATGAGCCTTACACACCCATTCCTCACGTATGCCGTTGAATCTATGAGATCTGTTTGAAGGGGTCTCAACACTATATGATACTGACAGTGTCTGGAGTCAAGGATGGGCTGTCAACTTTCATTTTTAATTTCTCAGCATTTGTCATTTTTGGTCACATTATTTTAAAGAAACCCTTTGTTACAAAATGGTTCCTTTCACCCAAGCAGCCAAATCCTGCTGATTTGCACCAGCATAAATTCCACTAACTTCAGTGGGGTTATTCTCCATTTGTGCCCATTCAACTTGGTTATGTCTACACTGCAATTCAACACCTACGGCTGGCCTTCGTCAGCTGACTCAGACTCCAGCCCGAGCCCAAACATCCACACTGCAATTTTACAACCCCATAGCCCAAGCCCTGTGAGCCCAAATCCACTGACACAGGCCAGTTGCAGGTGTCTACTTGCAGTGTAGACAGACCATGAGGTGCCTTAAGCAACCTCTTGAAAATTCTCCATACTTCACCTGGGGTTGCAGTTTTACCACACTCCTAATATCTCTAGAGGAGGAAAAGGTGGCCTAGCTGGAATGCCGTTGTGCTCACTTTATCCAGCACTGCTGGGCTGACCCTATAGGGCCACATATAAATTGTAGAAGGTGTCAAACCAACTCCCAATTAGCCTCAGGGTGGGGGAAGTATAAAGCTGCCTTTGTCCCTCTCCTTACTCCTGCACGAAAGCACAGCTCAGCTGAAGCAGAGAATCTGGGCCAGAATTTGGCCTGAGGTATTGATGCACAGTCAGAAGAAGTGAAGGGGACTTTTCTCCTGGCTGTAGTTGGCTCATGATTAAGAAAGTCTTCCATTTTCAAACTATTGTCCCTTGCATCCCACTCTCCTCCTTCACAACCAGCAAATGAATGCCTATGGAGGCTTTGTGCATGCGGTCAACAATGCTGCAACTCTCATCCTCCCAGTTGTTGGGATCCCATATTCTATATCTATCCTGCTGGATTATTAGTCAGACAATTCACCTAGTGCAGAGTGACTTGCATGCAGTCCTCAAGAATGAAGGTTTTACCAGTTGACTATTTTTTTTAACCAGAACCCGTTTTAGTAGGAAAGGGAAAACCAAAGGGAAATTATTGCTATTTTAGACAGCAGCATAAATTTTCTTCCTATTTTTAACCTAGCTTTTAATTTAATAAGTTTTATGACCCTTATATTAAGTACATATGTTTTACAAGACATTGTGTCCCTTGAGTCACCCTGACTTTGCTCTACTAGAACAGAGTTAAATGAATGAATATTGTGTTTCTGATTTCAGTTCACCTCTTATTTGATCTTTATATCTTCAGTAAACCTGAAAAGAAGAAGGGGCAACCGCACTCAGAGGTTCCCCAAAGCTGTGTTTGGGAGCTGTCTTGTTCTTTAAGAGGGAATTTATAAATTGGTTTTTCTCTTATGGGAGCCTGCTGCATAACCACCAGATTTCAGATATTATTTACAAGAAATAAATAGTGAAACCAATAATTATCTTTGAAACTATTGTCTTATTGAATTTAAAATGAAAACAACTTTTGAAAAAAAAATCATATGCTCATTTAAAAGGATCAAGTATTTTTTAAAACCTCTTAAAATCCTTTTTGAGTAGTATTGTTCTTTAGGAGCCTGGAATAGAAGGCTGTTTCCTTACTAAAAAGGATTTCATCCATCAAGCACATACACTGGTATGTTATTGTAGAGTCATTAACTAATGCAAAATGGTTTGTTTTCCTTTCTGAAAAGAAAAATGTTTCACACACACAAAAAGAGGGATGAATCCTGCATTCCTGGTGCATGCAATATTCTCACGGAGGTCAATGGGAGTGTGGGCCGCTGAAGGAATGCAGAATCATGCCCATAAAAATTTCATGGGCGTTGCAAATGAAGTATATGCAAATTAGAAAATTAATCATATTACTTTGAGCAGGTCCCTTTAAGATGCTAACCCCATAATAATCATACTCTGTAGGGAAAAGAAAAATGGTGCAACATCATTCTTGTCTGGATGGGTTTATGCTGTTTATTTAAGTAATGCGAAATGTACTGTTGCAACTTTGTCCTATAGGTTTGCAGCAGTGGCAAATTTAAAGATTATAAAGGTGTATTTATTCCATGCTGGAAAGCATGAACTATTGATTTGCTGCATATCAAGCTAAAGTACCTTTTTAATATAATAAGATTAGCTTAGAAGGGTGTTTTATAAATTGGGTGATTCTAATTTGATTTGAGTACTGGCTCTTAGTGACTTGCCAAAGTTCAGTAAATATGCAGCGTATAGTATATGCACTTTATCTCTGTGTATTAGCTATGACATAAACATGGGGTGGGGGGGGGAGAGTCAAATTTTATACATCAGAAACTGGGTTTGTTGCCAGACATTATAACTTTGCGTATTTAATCTAACTGATGTATGTTAAAATAGGAAACCAAATTCAATGAGCTGTTTGTTTCTTTTCTACAAATACACTTACATCAATAACCTCTGAGGACGTGACCTTAAAATATAACTAGATGTTTAAAAGAACCTCAAAGATCTGCCTAAGACATTAATGTTTGTGTCAAAGGGCAATATACAGCCATGTATATATTCAGCTGTCTATATGTCGACGGCTGCGTTTTTATTGTTACAGGAAACCATCCAACATCCCAAACAGGAAAATTACCAGGTTTTTTGGGGTGAGGAGAAGGGGCAATGGTCTCTTTTAAGACTGATGGCATGACTTTAGGTTAGAGCATATTTTAACTCTATTTAGTAAACACTTTGGCACCTTGTATATGTTTTCTAAACGCTAAACCTTGTTTGGGAGCATAAAGCTGCTGGTCAGTCACTAACAGTTGTGAGTTATGGTGTGCCAGGTTGCACAGCACTGGTTTGGATAGAGCATTGGCATTAGGCTCCAAAACACAAGGAACAACAATTTTAACCAGTCACAAGGACTCTTGGTCACCTCCCAAGGGACAAATTGATGTCAAGTTCTGCTGTCTGTCAGGATTAAGTGCCTGTTTGCTTTTTCACTAACATGTGGTTTGAGAACAAAGCAGCTCAAATCTCCTCAATTCCTAACAAAGCATCTCAAATTGCTGAGTAAAATTCCTTAATCCTCCATCTTAATCTGAAAACACCAGCACCACATGGTAACACCGAGGTCTTTCTTTGTCCCCGGTAGAGTACCATTAACAGAGATGTTTGGTTTTGAGCTAACTTATTCTTCAACAGTGTATTATCAGAACGGAACTCCAGGTGCTTTGTTCTCAGACCAGTTCTTTCCTAATCATTTTTCTTCCTTATCTGCTCCTTTTTAAACAAGAAACCACGTACAAAGCATGGAGCAAATAAACTTGCATAGTTTTTCAGGACCTTGAACACTGGGCCGGGTGGGAAACAAGGTGAACTTTTCAATCATAAGCACACATAGGCTGGCATTAATCAGTCATTTGCATTATTTGTTGATTATATGCTTCAGCTGTAGGGCCAAAAAGGACAATGGCATTGAAATGGTAATACGTATTTCTACCAATGTAAGTAAGCAAATTGTGGCTATAGGGTAATATTAAACCAAAATGTCTGTTTCACAACTACCTGCATGAAAAGGGTAATTGTGTTAGAACCTGGCATGCCTTCTGCACCATAAAGGAACCACATACACCAGACAATTTAAAACACTGTACATTTGCATATATCATTTCCATATTGAAGCAAGATCTCTGCATGTCCCAGTGTTTTGTGGCTCTCATTTGCCAACAATAGCGCATGCTGAACTTGACAAGAAAAGTTGTAGAAATCTCTACTTCCTCTGTTGTGATTGCACTGCAACCCTGCTCTAAAAGTTTTTTGTTGCAGTTTTTTGAATTTTATTCTACTGTTTCAGTCACCTCTCTTCTATCTTTCATCAAGGGCATGTTGTAAAATGTGGGGAAATGGATGAGAACAAGAGTGTTCAGGATCCTCCTGATGGTTTGCATAGTATTTACCTTGTTTCTCTTCCTCTTTTCTAATGTCCATCACTTTCCTTATGGGTTAGTAGTGGGGGCACATGAAATGAAAGCCTCCATTTATCATCGCCTTGGTCTGGACTCATTCCTGATGACCTCATGCTCTACATTTTACACTGCAGTGTTTCTCAGTTTAGAACCATAGTGAAGTTTGTTCAAGCTCCACTTTAATAGACCAGCTCCAAAGGGTGAAATCCTGGACCAATTTAAATCATTGGGAAGTTTGGATTGATTTCGGTGGAGCTGGGAATTTTACTCTGAGAGAGAGCGAGGAAGTTTTACTGGAAACAAAACAGACAGGAGCAACAGCTTAGGATTCTGACACCTCTGGACTGAAGAACATAATAGGACAACCAAGTCAAAGGCAGTACAGAGGCATCCTTAAAAGCTTAGCAAACCCTTTCAAAGATATGTTAAAACACTCAGACTGAAAAGCCTTATAAGTAAGAAGGACATAGTTCTAGCAGGACCTCAGTCAAACCAAATTTTGAGAAAATAGGCCAATGTTTAACAGCTCAGTCTTTTGGGAACACAAGCCTGGGAGGAAGGGCTCAGTTCGTGCACATGTCCTTTATAGCCCCATATAGGGATGAACAAAAATGTTCCGTCCATCAGAAAAGTCACTCCTTAAAAATAAGGATCAGAATGAAATTATTCTAGAGCTCAAATGAGAAAAGTAAATCTGTTCTGAAAGTTCAAATGGAAACTAGAAATGGGCCAAAAACACAGATATTGAGTTCAGCTCCAGAACACAGCATCCCTGAAGGTTGAGACTATTTCGATTCCATAAGTCTTATCACCCTGCCCCACCCCCAGATACTTATAATAATCCACATAATGCAGATCTGGATCAAAATTCTCCAAAATTCTGCAGTGTTTAACTGCAGAGGGCAGGAGTTTAGTTTAGGCACATCTCCAGCATAAATTAAGACACTTTTGGAGTGTGGTCAAATCTTTTAGCTCTGGTCTTCTTGCAGATGAGAGTGCTAAGATGCTCACAACTAGAGATTTTTCATTGTGTGCAAATTCACAAATTGGATACAAGGTGGAATTTCATGTTTTCATTAAAAAACCACAACATTCTGGCCACAACCGGTGAACTTTTTGTTCCTGTGGGGAAAGCAGTAATTGTTGTGTTTGCCCCAAAATGGAAAGGGGTTGTTTTCACAATGGACATAGACCTCTTATTTTTTTCACAAGCAAACTCTCCATTTTCTGCTTCCTGTTTGTTTCCACAGAAAAACAACTTCTTCATACTTGCCTTGTGTTTTCTTTCCTAGTTCATAAAGGGCAAAAGGGGGCGGGATAGTTCAGTGGCTTGAGTATTGGCCTGCTAACTCCAGGGTTGTGAGTTCAATCCTTAAGGGGGCCATTTAGGAAACTGTCTGGGGATTGGCCCTGCCTTGAACAAAGGGGTTAGACTAGATGACTTCCTGAGGTCCCTTCCAACCCCAATATTTTAACTTATTACTTGCAACTGCTGTGTCTGCATCCTCCTGACCAGACTGACCTGTGCTGCTCTCTCATGCTCAAATGTCAGGCATCAGCAAGAAATCAGAGGCAGGGAAACTTCTGGTGCACTTTCTATAGCTCACCATCCAAACCCTAGTAGAGATTTAAATAGGACCTGACATGCAAAATAACTCAGTTATAATTAGTAAGAATCAACTAGAGAACATAACTCATACATAGGCTATATGTACCCAGATCAGAATAGCTAGGCAGGACTGTCCAGACAGGTGGATATGAACATACACAAAAGGCATTTGCAAGTAATTATTTTTTTTTACATCCTTATGTGGATGGTGTGATTATTTGACGCAGAGTAAAAAGGATCACTGCGGCACCAACTCTCAAAGGACCACACAGCCAAAGGCTGCAACTTCAGAAGGAAAAAGAAGTGTCCCATCTGTACCATTTGGAAAAGAAATGCATGGACAACCACTCTACTGCCCTGCAAATGTATTCCTCCATCTTCCCCCTTTAGCTGTTCAGGTTGAAGCAACAGCTCTTGTGGAATGGGATCAAAGAGCAAAGGGACCCAGAACCCCTTCTAAGCTATACACACTTCCAAAATACATCTGACAGGCCAAACAGGTTTTTAGGGCCTTGCCCCTTTCCTAATTTCACTGAATAACAAATACGAACTCCTTGCATCTGTCAAATTAAAAGGCTTGGGCCCTTCTGTCAGACAAAGAATGCTAGAGCTTTCCCCTGCCCTGGAATGGGAAAGGACAAATCCTGGGGGAATTAATCTCTTGACTTAAATGACTAGAGGGTTCTTCCAGTAAAACGTGAGGATGCATGCACAGGACAGCCTTGTCCCAGAGAAAAACTGCAGAAGGGGAATTGTGGGATAATGCAGTCAGCTCTCTGACTATCCTCGGTGACAAGATAGCTGCAAGCAATGCTACCTTTAAGGTTCAAAAGGAGAGAAGAGTTTGAAAGGAGATAGTCAAAGCTATGACAGAACTAAAGCATGTTAACTACAGAGGGACACGACTGATATCACAGGGAGCCTAGCTCGGACAAAGTCTTGAAAAAAATAGATTACTTTGGAATGGAATCTTATAGGAAACCTTTTAACATTACTCCTATGGGCAATCAGGCTGCACACTTGACCTATGAGCTAATGGCAGCCCTTTATCAAATCACTCCTGAAGAAATGCTAAGAGAGTTGAAATAGAACTTGGTAGACAAAAATTCCCCTGCTAATTCACCAATATGGAAAAAGCCACCAGGTTGTGTAACATACACATAAACTAGACCCCCTACTTCACTGAAGAAGGGTAAGCACCATTTTATCCAGTAAGCCTCTGACTTCCAGACTCTGCCATTCTTAAACCAAGTGATAAGAGCTACTGGCCTTGATTTTCTCATTTGGGCCAATGGAAATCAGGAATAACTCTATGAAGTCAATCAAGTTACACTGGTGTGGGATCAGCATTAGGCTCATTGTCTGGGGTAAGAGAATGAGGCGAAATGGCTCATTAATCGGTATCTGTATTTCATTTGCAAAGCATTGCTGGTGTGGCTATGAGGGGCTCTGTCTCTGACCTGCCAGATATTTCTGACCATAGGTATTGAGGTACCAGATGTCCTGGAGAAGAGAGACACCAGATTCTCGGTCCATGGAATCAAAAGTGCAGCTGCTCCAGAGCTCCAGTGCATCTTGCCATCAGAATGGTAGCATTTTCAAACCACTTTTCAAAAGGATGAGTGATTGCACTAGGTGCATGGCCCAGAGATGTCATTCCTGGTAGCAACTGCAAAAACTTGGTAGCTTTCTATTTTCCTGAATGGAGAACAAGTCCACCACTGGTTCTTCCCATCTCTGCACCAGAAGAATGAATGAATGGATGAAAGGGCTGACATCCTGCCAGCTAAAAGGCTCGGATGTGTTTCATATTACTTTCTGCATGATGACAGGGCCTTCTTTAAGATGGTAAGACCTGCTTTCCCTTACTCCTTCATCCTACCACAGAAGAGTTTTCTTTCCTTAAAACGATCTCCTGGACTTGTATTAGGAGTCAAAAGTACTGAAGGTCCATCGACCACATACTGTTCTCAGTTCCAGTACACTAATATGGTGCTTCTTTTCAGAAGGTAATGGTCCAGATAGAAACACCCATTCCCCAACCCAATCAAAGGTATGACTTCTGAAGAAGACAGACATCATATGCAGAAACGTTACAAAGAAAACACACTGTCAATCTAGGGCTGAGTGGGAAACAACAAACTCTGATTTTGGTTGACTACTAAGCCTTATTAGAAAATTGTCAGAGAGGTTGTTCTGCTGGCACCACGTAAGGTGCTCAAATCAATCCTAGCTAGCCTAGCTAGGGCCCCTTTATCATTGTCCACTTTTTTAAAAAAACACATGCCCCATGGTGTCAGAACCTTTGACTGTGATGTGGCTAGTGCCACACCATATCCAAAACCTTTGGGACAAAGACTAACAGTCAAATAATATGAAATCATAACTGATAAAACACACACCCGTCGCTGTGTCAGCTGCAGCACTTTATAGCCCATGGGTGAGAAATAAGCCAAGGCTCAGTATCTGCTGCTTCATTCTATGATATAACTTTCAATCATGCTAATTAAATTAATATGGCCTGTGCTAATGAAAACCACAAAATACTATTTTTGTGTCTACCAGAACATACATTTTAATAATGCCAAGTTGTCATGTTGATGTGCCTTTCTGCACCAAATATAAGCAATGTAAATGTATCTAACAATCCTTTCATCATAACAAAGGAAAATACTATACAGGCAGCCGACTGAACACACACAAGTTTATTTGAGCAGCAAGCAAGCTCAAGAATTAGTTCTCCATACTAGACTCAATGAGCCTTCTGCAACGTTACTCCTTTCTAATTTTTTTCTCTCTCTTTTTTTAAAGTATATTTTCATCTTTTTTTTTTTTAAGACCTTGTTTGATTAGCCATCCAGGAAATGTTTAAATTACAAAATCATAAGGTTTAAAAGATTTATAGATCAAATTATATGAACCTAATGCAATATGCCAGGCATACGGAAATTAGAAGTCTTTATATTATATTTTGATTATTAAATTGCTCCCTTTATACTATTTAGTTTGTTTGCAACAGTAAGCCTTTTGCTGTCTGATGTTGGAACCCTCAGAGTAACCAAGCAAAAACAAATGACTTAGTCCTTGGTTCAAAGAAATAATGGGTTACTAGCATAATTAATTTTATGTTTAATTACTGTAGAATGAAACAATTCAACAATATCCAATCAATCCTTAGAATGACAGAACAGAAGGTCAGCAGTTGCTTTGTTTTGAAAGAGAAATTTATGTCAGGTTCTCTTTTATGTGCTGGAGAAAGAAATAGGATGAAAGTGGTCAAGCAAACATGAATTAATTGTATAAATGTAATCCTGTTGCCATGCTAAATCACGGACTCTGGGCACAGGCCTCAAAACACTGGACATGCATCAGTTAAGAATTTCCTCCATTTAAAAAGAAGTGAAGCCTTAAAACTGAATGTGGATATTTTAGGGTTGGTTTATTAAGTAGCATTCAAAGGCCTATTTGAAAGAAGATGATGGATTCAGTCCAGTTCCTGCAGGAGGCACATCTAGATCACAAAACCCACCATTACCACTGGCACTATTTAACCTCTTGCTGTCAAGTCTCAGCAGAGAAGAGAGAGAGAGCAAGAGATGGCTTGTGATACTGTAAAGCCTGCTGCTTCTGCCCCCTCTACCGCCAACATTTAGAAGCCCAAGAAATATAGTGGTAAACAGGCAAATGAAAAAGTTTCCCTTCCCCTCTCATTTAATCAGTAGTCAATGTTGCCAGCTCTCCCAATTTTATCATAAGTCTTAACATATTTGGTACTTTTCTTAAAGCCCTAGCTCATGGAGTCATGTGACTATGTGCTCCAGTCTTTTGTTAAAGACAGATTCCTGCCCCCATGAAGGCACGCACTGCTATGCCCTAGAGGCTCTTCTGAAAGTTCCAGTCACTTGTCAGGTGTTGCTGGTTAGCTATTAGGGAGTGTGAATCTTCTGACCCAGTGTGACTGATGGGTTCAGCATTCCATATGACATGATCTGCCATTCTGGCCATGTCAGCCTCCTCTTCAAATCCCTCCTCTGACTTCTCCTTGTCTTCAGCAGCAACTACAATCTTATAGAGCATAAGCTTTCATGGGTGAATACCCACTTAGTCAGACACATGCGAAGCCCACGAAAGTTTGTGCTCCAATACATCTGTTAGTCTATAAGGTGCCAGAGGAATCTTTGTTGCTTTTTACAGATCCAGACTAACACAGATACCCCTCTGATACTTGACAACTACAATCTTGTCACCATGAGGTTCACGGCTCTGAAGAGCTCTAACACTGCCTGCATGTCTGCTCTCATTTCCTTCCCTCTCTCGTCCCAAATCTCCACCCTAACTGTAGTCTTCTCCAACTCTTATCTTTGTCCCTTTTCTCATGCCACAACCGCCTGGAATTCTTACCCTCTCACCGTGCACCAGACAATCTTCCTGCCCCTCCACCCTCCCACCATCCTTTTGCCTTCCTTAAAACTAACTCATTCTTTAGAAGTCTTTGTACAACAATTTGCACCCAGCACTGTCTCTACTGTATGCTTCCATAATCACCTGGAAGTCATGAAGAATCAAAGATATAAGGTCAGGTGCTCAGCTGGATCACCATTGATATCAATGGAGCTACATCCATTTACATCTGTTAGGCACCTAGTTTCATTAGACTAGCTTGCTTCCTTGGATTCCTGGTGTCACACCAAAATAAGTTCATCCTGGAACCTGACCTTCTTTTTCCAGTTCCACTCATACTATAGATATGGTCCATTCTTATTAAAAACTTAGAAGCCCCTTAAATCTTAGATCTCATTTAGACCCTTACCTCAGGATGTCTATTTAATATATTTGTTTAGAACAAGGCTGTCACTGTGTATCTGTACGCTAAGGGCCTGGTCCATAGCCCACTGATTTCCATAGGTGCTGGATCAAACCAGTGCTTAATTTGTAATGAATGTAATGTAATTGCCAGGGATCAAGCAATTAGATGGCAGGGCTCAAGCAATTTTTTGACTTTCATAATTGACACAGCAAGCCCAGAGGTTTTGAATAGTAAACAAAGTTATGGGAAAAGTTACTGCTCTTGAGCAGTAGTTGAGTTTCAAATATAAATAAGTTGGCCAGTTTAAATATTTCTAGAAAATAAAAGTCTTAGCATAGAGGCGATGATTTAAATGGCTATACAACTTCTTTTCTGGAATTCAGAAGTGCTAAAATTCCCCATCTGGGCTAAATTCATCCCTGCTTTCTGTACAGAATTTAACATAACACAAAAGTCAAATGAATTGAAGACAATTGTTTAAAAAATTCTCTTATGCTGGGATTATTTTTCTTTTGTGCATATTTACGCCTGGACTGGATTTGCCAGAATTACTAACCTTTAAACCAAAGGATTTACATTGGAAATAACTACAACAAAATAAATGAAGATAGGGAGATAGAAATGTGTATTTTTTTCAATAGATTTCATTCTGACAATAACACTATAACAACAACAACACCATAACAAACAATTGAAATGTTCATATTGTGTTTCTATTAAAATTAACGGTCGACTAAACATCAGCTTCATTCATGAAGAGCAAACTCAGACTGTTTAATAGTTCTTGGACTGCCTCAAAAATATTCCATTGATTTCCACTAGTGTAATAGATAGAATATGGTCACGATTTTCAAGGTAGCCTACAAGAATATTCATAGGATTTGAGCACCTAACTCCCTTAGACAAGACCTGTGAAAATAATGGATTTTTATTTTATTTTATTTTATTTTATTTTATTTTATTTTATTGCTAACTGGTAATTGCAAAAAAAATGTTTTGGATAGGCCCAAAATCTTTTTTTTTTTCAAGAATTTTGGGTGACTTGAATATATACATAAATTTTGGATTTAAAACAAAGCATTTTTGACTGAAGATGAAACATTTCATATCCATTTTGACCCTTTTTAAAATTCAGTTAAAAAGAAATGTCAAAAGTACAGTCATTTTGAACCAACAAATTTGCACATTTTGTTTCAAAAATGTCAAAATGAAATAGCTATAAGAAGTTTGGGGGACTTGGGTTTGTTTTTTTTTTACACAAACAATCCAGTGAAACCAACATGAATTTGCATAACATTTTGCTACCATTTTGTTACCATATCCACAGTTTTCACTGAAACTTGGCCAAAACGATTCTACCCCTTTAAAATTTCCATCCCTCAAATGTAATAACAACTACAAAACTGTTAAGTGTCCATCTCCATTTAAACTTGCTATTATGTGGTCTGTTCCTGGGATTGCTTTATTTTCTGCAAAGTATTTTGTTTCTAGTTAATTACCATGACCTTACCATAAAGCCAAACAGTTGATCTTGATCAATCAGCAATTTGTTTTAAAAACTAGACAAATATTTCACATTCTATCAATTCAACTCCTCTACAGTTCAGTACCAATGTGGAATACAATAGCTGGCTTCCTGTAAGAGAAAGTAAAATCACTGTCATTCCCAATGTTACAATAAAAAAATCAAAGTTTAATTTCTTTGTGCTCTGCAATTTCTTCAGCATTATTAATGAAAACAGCGTAGGATCCAATGTAAAGTATAAAGTACATGCTAAAAGTGAAGGAGAAAATGGATATCACCAATATTTCCTGTAAATCTGAATTTCCCTTTGAATCCTTTTATTTTCTTTACACGCTTACAGGCTCGGAAATCTTTTGTCTTGCGTTGCAGCCAAAGACCACATTTCCTACTTTGCCATTTTCAACCATTTTTTTAACACTCAATTCTCACTGAAGTCAGCAAGTGTTGAAGTGACACAGCACCCCACAGAATCAGACCCTTGAGTTGCCAATATGTGAACTAACGTGATATATTTCTGTTTGTCATATGTCAAAAATGAAGTGGGCGAGCTTCCAGCTTCACATCAACATAAGTTTGTTCTGATGTTGAGTCTAATCCTACAAAGGGATTGGCCTGCTCAGATCTCTAAGCCGGATGGGAACCTTAGTTCATTATTCAGACTGTCTAGTAGTGGCCTCCTTTTTGTACTAAAGCTGCTGATGGTCCAATGTACTTCTCCTCTACTGCCCCTCCATCCAAAACAATCTTCTTTGTGTCTCTCAGCCTCATCAGCACTCGGCTTTTCTTTAATGGCTCAGGTGGCAAAATCTCTTTTCTCTTTGCCCACATCTTTTAATCTGTCCCTTCTACTCCTGCGATTTGACCACTGTAAAGCATTTTGTGACACATTCTGTATGAAAGACAATTGTTTAAAAAAATCATGTTGTTTAAGAAGTTTCAGGTTTTACGATGGCTTCCTATTGCATGTGACCTTGATAAGGGTCACAGTTCAAATTGAGGCCTTTGAGCTACCTTTCTGCCTTCCCTAATCATGGGGCATGCTGGCTAGGGGCCAAGAAACCCCCAGTGTAATTTAAGGCAGAGTGAGAGCCTAGACACCATTCCCAAAATCTCTATCACCCAGCGCACTCTCCTCTACCCGCCCTCACACATTTCAATGGGCTCTACGTGGAGGAGGGAAAACAGATGAAGTAAATGCAGCCGCACAAAGCTTTACACAACAAGAGGATCCCTCTGGCTAGGGAACTCCTCACCTACCATTTAGGGCAGCTTTCAGAGGCACAGCACAAAGGTGACTCGACATGGGCTGAGGGTCTGGCCCTGAGTTTTTCCCCCTTAAATATTGTTCACCAGAATTACTTGAAACTCAGCTTCATTCCTTGTTGATAAACACCACGGATAAATCTTTGCACCCAAAATATTAAAAGTAAGATTTACGTATTTTATAGTTCACAGCTGCTCTATTAATCCCTTTGGAATGCAAACATGAGGCCAGTCCCTTAGCTGGTGGTGTAAATGGTCATAGCTCCATTGAAACCAACATTGTTATGCCTTAGACCAGCTGAGGATCTGGCCCAATTTATTTAAGAGTGTGTACAACACAAATTCTTTCCCTTAGCATACAAAAATATCTCTGTACTGGCCCCACAAAGGGATTTCTAAGGTCAGAGAGTAGATGTGGCTTTAATATCTCCCTCACTTTTTACATTTACATAGGTTTTTTTTAAATATATATAAACAAATTAGAAGTATGGTACAGCTTGTGTGTAATTTTTTCCTTCTTTTCCCTTTAACCCATGGCAATTGTTTATTTTAATATGTGTGTCTCACAGATTTCACTCCCATACTCAGGGAGAATGATAGGTCAGCCTTGCTTTAAGTTTATGAACTGACGGCCCAATTTCAATGACAAAAGCAAATGTAACCGAGGCCTGTTTTAAAGCAATGATTGTCAGCTCACATGTTCGATATCTCATACGGCGTACACTTCATTAAGGACTGAATTACTTCACATGTAACATGAACTAAATTAAAGTCAATGTCAGGCTGCATAAATCACCACTTTAAATGTGTCACTAAGAGCACTTTGCCCTGAAATAACCCAAAAATCTGGGCCTCATTTTTCTAAGTTGTAAATATGACAGATATAAGGCTGTTTTCTTTGCTAGGGCTCACAGTTTTACTCTCAAAAGAACTACTGAACTTTTAAGGAAACAGCAATGGTCCACTGACACCTGTAATCAAGCAATGTATTTCATGGTGCTGTGGATTCGGAACTCACAGTTAAAGATACCAAACATGTAGAATATCAATCATGCTGTCATAAGAGTTCTTCTTTACAATGATGGGAAGAGCTGCAGTGGAAATGTGGCCTCCTGCATGCCTAAGAGACAGGGGCGGCTCTATGCTCTATGCCGCCCCAAGCATGGCAGTCAGGAGGCTTTCGGTGGCATGCCTGCAGAAGGTCCACTAGTAATGTGGATTGGCAGCATGCCCGCGGGAGATCAGCAGGTCCCGTACCTGCGGCGTACGTGCTGCCGAATTGCCATCAAAGCCTGGAGCCGCCCCTGCTAAGAGAGAAGAAAGTAAAGAAGTATCTTAGAAACATTTTAGTTAAAGTCACTGGGCCAAATTCTGTTCTTACATATCCCACACAACTCGATTCAAGTCAATGGGGTATCATCGGGCTAAGTCAGGACCGAATCGGGGCAATTGGCTTTCCTGCTGGGAAGCATTCCTCGTGACAAGTGTAGAGAGAGAAAAATAGCTACTGGAAAAGGAAATAGTTGGTCAGAAAATATCCACTGGTGCATCAGCTAGGAGAAATTCAGGGCATAGTTCTCCTCTGATGGAAGCTTTACACCAGTATAACTCCACAGACATTAGTGGCATTAAGAATTAGGCCATCTAAGTCCATTTTGAAATCTTGCTGAAGACTGAAGGCTGGTCAGAACTTTGATTTAGAGCCACAAACGTTCAATCAGGCAGTATAGTTTTAACTAATCAATATGGGCCTGATTCTTCGCTCATTTACACTACCATAAATCTGGTATAACTATAGTGCAATAGTATCACTAATGTAAAACTGGCTTAAGCTAGTGAAGAATCAGGCTCTAAATTCCTTCCCCATATTTATTCCATCTGTTTGTATGGTGGATTAACGTCATTCTTTGGATTAAAAACGTAAATAAGAGTTGTCTGTTTTTAACTGGATCCTTCATGTGTTTCATCTTAGATGTGGCCATGAAGTGAAATGATGGAAAAGGTTTTTCCTCTGCTATCTGTCACTGGAGTCTGTCTAAGCTCTGGAGAGCATCATCATGACAGAAAAGGAAAAGCAAGATATTCCAGGAGAGAAGAGCAGAGCTTTACCTGCTAAACAAAAGAGATAAACCTGGAACTGCAGAGACTGGGAAAAAGCAATGTAGAGCTCATTTGCTTATCCTCCTAAAGCAGATTTTTTTTTTTAGCATACCTTCTGTGATATCTATTTTTCTTGGCTATGGTTCTCATCATTCGCTCTTTCTTCCTCACCTTTGTAGTTTGATCTTCATTCTCCACACACCGGCTGCACATGTCAGCATGAAACAATAGGTTCCCATTACACTTGGCCTCTTTCATCTCCTCTGAAAACTGACATACGTTTGTTCTGTTTGTGTTAGTGTGGAAACATTTCCCAGATCCCTTTGTTAAAATCGTGTGCGCTGTATTACAAATTATGTTCCTATAATTGAATGTATTTATTTTGGAGACTAAAAATCTCTGATGAGACAATTTCAATACAATTTTAAATCTGAAAATAAAATTATTTTATTCCTTTGGTACTAAATTACCTGCTTAGAGCTGGAAGCATTAAAACGGATTCAAACTAAGGGCCTGATAGGGCACAGGTGGATTGCTCTGTCCACTCTCGTACTGTCAATTGAAGCATCAGGGCCTAATACCAGTGAATTTGGAAATCCCCAGTATTTGAAGCAGTGAACATCATTCTGCAACTCTAATGGTAAATCACCGCACAAAGCAGGAGGAAACTATAGAATTGGCTTTCCTACTTGGCCGCATTCCTCATAATAAGTGTAAAGATAGAAAAATATAGAATCCTTGGTTTAATGCCTCAATTTTACATGCATCGTTGTTCATGACATTCCTATTCCATCTGTTGATATTGTAAGCTATAAAAATATATAGATAACAACTTGCAGACATTAACTAATTAATCCTCAAAACATCCCCATATGGGGAGCCAGACAAGAGACTTGCCAAAGATCCCATACTGGGCCAGTTCCATGGTTGTTATAAGCCTGTTCAACTCTACAGATGTCAATGGCATTGGAAGCATTGGTTATTTAATTGTTGACTTCAGTGGAAGTAAGCCAACAAGAGGTTGCAGGAGTCCATCGTTCTTGGGTGCCAATTGCATGCAATTATTGTGCTTATTATGCAAAAGGACACACACATCAGGTTACATTATGCAGCATTAAAAGATTAAAACAAATACAATGTTGATGCACACGAGCTTGAATTTTGGTGATGATGAAGGAAAACACCTCTGACCCAGGCATCATCTGGAAACATGCCTCATTCAGCCCAGGATTTATAAATCTGGGCTTCAATGAACTTCACTTTCTGTTCCCCAGTTTGTGTGAGGCTCTATGCCATGGATACGCTGCTTGCCTCCTTATGATGATCATTTTAATTCTTTTTCCAGGCTTCCTGGCCATTACTCTCAAAGCAAAAGGCAGAAAACAGCCCTTTAATAATTCCAGAAGGCCAAAGCTGAGGCTGATTGTGTTCTAAGGATTAGCTAGCGCAGGCTATGGGGAAAAAATATCACACTAAGTGCTACCCACTAGGCAAATTATTTGTTTCAGGATTCATTGCTTGAGGTCGGGGGAGTCAAACTCCTGTGGCTTGCATGGCAATGCCATAGCATAGGGTAGGTAGATAGATTAGACAGATAGAGGTGAAAGAGGCTCACTTTACTCTGAAGCATCAGGTTCTGGCCACTGATGTAGAGAGGGTACCAGGCTAAAACAGACTATGTCTGCTTTACTAGGAACATCTATGTTCCCTTGAGACAGTAAAACTATATAACCCCACAGTACAAATGTGACATATATTACTCTCTGTCAGTCTAAGATGACATAACTCTAAGGAGAGAAGTGTCTCAATTAATTAATCAGCTCAGTAAATAACAAGCTAAGTAAAGGGATGTTCTGCAAAAATTCCCCCTTTGGTTACATAATGCACTTCAAGAATTTCATTCCAATGCTTTCTGAAATGCCAGTTATTTGAGTTCTAATTAAAACAAAAACAAACTCACCTTTTAAACCTTCCAGAGATTTCAAAAATATATCCATAATGCTTTGAACAGACGTCAAGGGGGTTTTCCATGTAAGTGCATTAAAAATGAAACATTTACTGATGAAAGATAATGGGCAAAATGATTCTTTACAGGATCTAAATCATGGCTTAGCTCAAGTAAGGAAGCTTTAATCTAATTTTACACAAGTAGGAGATTGGGGGCCTGATCCTGGCCTCCCTGTGGGCCCTCCACAATGCTGCAGCAGTGAAAAAGGGCTAGAAACCTGGCTTAACTGGCTAGCTGAGGATCACACACACACACACACACGAGAATCTCCTGGCAGCAATGAGCTAACAATGCTCCCTCTCTACCATCCCTACTTATAGCATCCAGGAGTGTGGTTATGTCAGAATGTGAACAGGGGAAGGGGTCATTCATGGGTAGAGTTCCTCTTTGATGCCCATTTTGCAGAGCTGCCCTGTAAGGTAAAGTTATTGGCTGCAAGCAAGATGAGAAACTTTCAATAAAAAGTCTTTTTTTAAAAAAAAAACTGTTTTTCTTGAAGTTTTCTCCCTCTCTCAAGCAAAAAGAAGAGACATGTTTTGAAGAACGCTTCCAGGGAATGGGGCTCTGAGGTGCCCTTGTTACAGCCCCGTATGTGGCAAGTACTAGAATATGGGTTACAAGTGGCACGAATGCCACTGCACCACTCTGGCACACAAAAGAAGTTACATAGATATTGCCTGGCACATGGGAGAGATAGGACTCACAGTTGTTGGCCAAAACAAACAAACAGCCCTGCTCTAAAACTAGCAATAAACCTGAAGTGGTACCCCAAGTCTGAATCCCTGCATGCCTGGAGGAAGGTTGGATCCAGATTTGAATCTTGTGGTTCTGGCCCACTTCCAGGTATAACAGATGTAAAGTTTCAGCCAGAAACCACAGCTCTCAACTCCATCACCCCACACTGAGCCCTTGACAGTCTCTACAATTTTCGCAACTGATTAGGAGATTATTTTGGCTGGGATTAGACTTTCATAGGTGATTCCAAATGAATACTTAGCGCCGCAGTGTGGGATGCCAGCTTCAAGCTCTTTATTTGTATCATGTATTATTGATGGATAATTAATAGCTCGCACTGGCTGACCATAGCACCTCCTAACCCAAAGGTCTCTCATGAGTGTTCCAAACTGCCTACGTAGAGAAAACACTGGTGTGCCTAACTGTATCCTGGGTCAGTATCTTAAATGGTCCTAAATGGGTGAAAGGTAGCACCCATAAGCATGTTATGTAAAAATAGTGTGTAAAAATAAGCACCAGTTGGCATTAAAGAATAATGCAAGCTGGATGTGTTAGCCTGGGATGAAGTGCAACAACGATGTTTAGAGACTCCTAGTGAGGACCCAGGACTGTTCTAGCAACACTGAGATGGTATTAAAATAAGAGGAAGTGCCTATATGTATGATCGCCGGATATTTGTTTTAGTTGGTTAGTTCTGATGGGACAAGGTTGCCCCCCTCCCCTTCCCTCTTTTTGCACATTGCTTTTCAGGGAGCATGTCACAGCTTGCTTAGGATTGGAGAGGGTGAGAAGAAGTGCAAAAAGGCACCAGCCAGCATGCCTATTATGTTGTCTCAGGGCCATCACCTGCTGGGACCCAGTGATTTACCATCACATTGTCATCCTACTCCTGAAAGATGTTCTGACCAGATCAGATGAAGAGATGGAAATAGATAATATCACTGTCAATGGAGCTATGTCAGTTTGCCCCAGCTGAAGATATGGCTCATTATCTCCAATGGGTTGGCTGAATCCTGAGCAACACCTGAGATGTAAATCTAATATTCTTCCCCAATATATCAGCGTTCTCCCACATCTTCTGCCTCCTACCTCTTTCCTTCCTTTCTCTTTTTACCCTCTGTTTAATGAGGGCCCAGTTTACCTGGCCAGGGAAAATCTACCCTTTCAAGACTTTGCTTTGACTGAAGAGTCAAGCTAAAAACCAGTGGGCCAGGTATACATTGGTACAATAAAGCAAGGCTAATTTACACAAGCTGAGGATCTGGCCCAATGCTCTTAAAGCCTGATTCACTTTGCCAGGTTCTGCAGTGACTAATCAAGTTGCATACTGTGATTTTTCCAGCAACCAAACTGCAAGCATCAGAGAGAAAAGCTGCATTTTCACAGCTTTGGTTCTTCTTTGCTCTCTCCCCCTGTGTATGCATTTGGTATTTTGTTTTGTTTTATTTTTGCCTTAAGAAGAGCAAGGATCCAACTTTAACAACAAAACCCCAAGAGCTGTCACTTAAAACTGACTTTCTTTTCCCCAGTAAGGACATTTAATACCATGCGATGGCCTGACAAGCAAAGGAATTCCTTTTTAAAGACCCTGTATAGCTAGAGGGAAAGGAGAATAAGGAAAATGGTTAAAAATGAAGATTTACTTAACTTTTTACGTTTTAAATGTTTTAACTATTTTCTTTTCTCTCTTTTTATTAAAAAAAATAGCAGCCACTATATGTTTAAAAGAATTATTTGTGGTGTGATTCTTCTAATAACACTAATCCAGAGTTAATCTGTACTGACTCTGAACCACAATTAATGTTGATGTTGTTGTAGGAAAGCAAAGATTCCGGTATCTTTTAACACCTTTGAGACCAGTACTCCTAATTAACAGATCACTTCCCTGCCACTGAACTACAGCCGCCACTGAGGTAGAGGGAAGCAGTCAACTGGCACATGCCAAGCTCTCAATAGATTGAGGAAGAGAATGTTTTTGGGCCAGGAACATTTGGCAAAATTCCCATTCTTCCAAAAAGGTCAGCGGTGTTTTCAATGTTTATGCAGACCCAATAGGCTGAATAAGTTGTCCAGAATTTCAGGGGCAAATCCTCAGCTGGTGTGAATCAGCATAGCTCCATGGACTCCAATGCAGCTATACTAATTCACACTCCTTGAGAGCTAGCCCAATATATCTACTTTGGAAGGATGAAGGGCAAAGGAGACAACACCAGGTTTCAAGATTTTGGTTCCAGAAAGTCTGTAAATTTCAAACCTTGGATTTGATCTCATACCCACTGAAGTAAGTAGGAAAGTGATCATTGACTTTGGTGGTATAAGATCAGACCCTTATTGCTTCGACCCGTCAGCTGCATCACACTCACATGCATGTATACCCTTTCTCCATCTCAGCCCCACTAGCACTGGGTCTTTTTAAGTTGCATGAGAAAATTCAGACCCCCAGCAATGTGCAGCTTCAGAAGTAGGCAGGAGACACACCCCTAACTTACATAGTTGTGCTGATACAAAAACCGGCTGTAGAATCAAAATTGTCAGTGACCATTTATATGGAAATTTTTGCTGTTGTTGTGAATGTATTTTTGTTTTATGATTATGAGGATTTTTGTTGTTGTAAACTTAAAAAATAAAAACCAGATTTTTTTTAAAAATCCCTTTTTTCAATAATTTAGTGAAAGCGATATTGTTGAGTAATTTAAAGCCCAACTTTTTCTACTACAAGAGGTTTACAAACTCTTCTATGAAAAGAAATATTGTAATTTTTTTTAATTCAGTGAAAAACATTCTTTAAACGATTCTCTGCTCATGATGGAAACTGAAACACTAGTGCATGTGAACCAGAATATGAAAATGACACTCTCAGTTTCAATATCCAAGCTACAAAAAGAGCCCAAATGGAGAAAAGGAATAAAAACATTGCTTTGTTACCCGCCATTGACATAGGACATGACCCTACAATCAAATCCAGCAGATCCCTTCACCTTTGCAGTGCCCTGACAACCATGGAGCCCTGCACAAGATACAGGCATCTGCATTGCTAGATCTGCTTGCAGGATCAGGGTCCTGGGGCCAGAAAGTAGCTGGATCTGGTCAGCTGAGAATTCCCCTTATGCTGGGTGATCCAGTTTATCTGGCTGCTACACTTCTCCCCACTCTTGGTCCTGTAGGTGAGCCTCAGCGAGGGGCACACTACACTTTCCTCAAGTGACATAGTGATCACAGCCAGCTGGCTTAAGTTAGAGCAGCCCCTTGGTTGCTGCAACCTACACCAAGGCTGAAAATCAAGAAGCCATAACTAGCTCCCTGGAGGCCCTTATTCTAATGCACTGAATGAGAAGCTCAGACTCCAAGCCTATTATTGAATCCATACAGATGGACCAGAGAAGCTTATTAAGTTCCAGTATCATCTAAAGCCTCATGACAAGAACAACATAAATAGACTCAGCATATATTTCTAATGAGTTCAGTCCCCCTACCCGACCTTGCTCCCTTTCCAAGACAGTATCCGTGAAGATGCTCACTGGGGCTAATATAAAGAGAGACTGTCTCCACACAGCTCATGTCCCCAGCCACATAAAGAGTCTTTATATATAAACTTTAAAATGAACCACAATTCATGAACAAAAATCTCACAATGTTTTTTCAAGTGTTTTACTTGGTTTGGAGGGTTTATTTTGCCTGCCGTGCTGAGAGTGCGCTGCTGACTGTCTCTCAGTGAGAGACAAATGAACGTGGCTGCCAGGATGTCATAAAGAAGTCAGGTAGCTGAAGCAAGGGAACTCATTTATCTTCAACAGAAAAGCTCCCTTCATGGCTGGTTCTTTCTACAACTCCCAACTACTTAACCTATCAGCAATGGGAGATGAAATGCCCGCTTTTCTCAGAGGCCTATTTAAACATATAGGAACAGAGGCTCAAACCCAGCTAGCATTCAGTTTCTGAAAGAGGCCAGCACCAGATGTTTTAGAGGATGATGGAAGAAAGCCTAGGAAGATGTAGAATAATCTTCTTTTCCCCATGAAAGTCTTATCCTAAGCCAGTGGTCCCCAAACTTTTGAGGGTCACACTCACTTAACCCCATCCATGCCACCCCACCACCCCAGAGCCAGGGCCGAGAGCAGGGCCACGGCAGGTGTTGGGGGGGAAGGGTGAATGCGGATGGGGTAAGGGTGGCACCAGAGCAGAGCTGGGGGGGGGAGGGCTGGGTAGCGCTCCCTTCCCATCCCCCATGGGGCTGGCCCAGGCACCACTGCACGCCCCTCCCCCGAAGGTTCCTCCTTATCCCCCTAGGAGGGGCACACCCCACTGTTTGGGGACCTCTGTCCTAAACCTTAAAACACTTCCATTGATGCACCCCTATTTTGAAGCTGATCTATCCCTACTACATGGCAGTTCTATCATGAAGAGCTATGTGAAAGGTCACACAACACCTTAGCCAGATTAACAAATATATTTAGGCACCTTAAGATGCAAATAGCTGCCTGGTGGTTTTATAGAAGTGTCTAAGCAAGTTAGGAACTGCAACCCAGATACTCAAAAGTGTTAGGTGCTTAACTCCCAATGGGAATTAGGTGCCTACGTACCTGTGAAGATCTAGGCTCTAACTCCCACTGAAAGTCAATAGGAGTTAGCTAATTTAGGTGCCTAGTGGGATTTAGAAACACTCCTATTTATGGAAGTCTTTAGGTACCTACATGTCTTTGTAAATCTGGTCCTTAGGGACCAAACCTGCAGCCCTTGTTCCGATTGGTAACTTCACTGAAGTCAATGGGACTGCTCATGTCAGCTGAGGGATCTGGTTCTTCTATTGTAAATGCCATGCATAGGGTTACATTCAATCTGACATCATCTTCTGGTGAGAATTCCCAGCCATACCCAGTGGGGTCACTGCACACAGCTTCAGGGTAAATCCTGGCCTTAAATGTTTCTCTCTTAGGGTTCATGTTTTTAAATAGATTGGGATTACTTCTTGGTAAACTGAAGGTACATCTCAATGCTTATTTTTATTTGTTTCCCAGAAAAACTGAAGACATTTTGATTAAAGTTGTCACATGCTGTACAGCCATCTTAGAACGACTGTGATGCTTAGCAATGAAAATATCACAGCAAAAACATCCCAAAATATTTGAAAATAAAAATGTAAAAGGAATATTGAATATAATTCGAGGCCAATAATGACCATAATCCAATGCCAGCAAAAACAAAAAAATATTTTATGCAAGTATTTTCCTAGCAGTTATTGAAAGAACTTAAAATTGCTGATTACCATCATAATATTTGTAACTGAGAACAGCTGCATTTTATAAAGAGGTTGCCGAAGTAGCAGGGATAATTTTGCATACTGGTGATTTAAATTTCATTCACTTCTTACCATATCCTAGAAAGAAATCCAAGCTGTTAGATAAGTACATTTTTGCACCTGATAGAAAATGTGGAAGCCAAAACCTGTCAATGTAACTATTTAGATCCTTTCTTTTTTCAAGCTGCTAGTCTATTTTTCTCAATGGGACCTTTCTGAACTAACTGATATTACAATTTGCATTAACTTCATGGTAAATCCCCAGGGTAAATGAAAACCAACTTTCTCCTGAAAAAATCTGAAGGTAATACGGACACAATCAGGGTAACCACCTCCCTCACTATATAAGCTGAAATGACGACAATCTGGCACCTAAAATGGCCACTTTGAACATCAGTAGCCTCCTAGATTTATCTTCCAAGAGTCAGAGAGGTGGGGTTACAATCATAGCACATAAGGGAGCCTGATTCTCAGTTGTCTTGCACCTGAGCCGTCATTTCCACCACTTCAAAGTTAGACTAGTAGGATTTTACACCCGCTTTGCACGGGTGGAAATGATTAAAGGCGGCTGAGGGCAGTACCCTAGGCCTGTACTGGAGTTTTAGTTACGTTGTATCAAGGAGTTTGAGAAGTGAAAAGATTCATCTGTTTTTGAACCCTCAGCAACCACCATAGCCAGATAGGTCTGTGATTGGCTCGCCAACACCCCACATGTCCTCCCAGACTAAGAAAAGGTTGTATCCATCACATCATGAGGGCAAAGAGCTGAATGATCTTCAGATAAAATTGGAAAAACTACTATGGGGTCCTCTTCGCATACTTTCATCCAGCAATATCAGCATGAAAGGACACAGTCTAAGCCAAAGAGTGGTAGAAGCTGGGACATAGAGTAAACCCCCCTCCTCATCTACTGACCACTACATCTGCTATCCATCACGGTAGGTTTTCTTTGTAGCATGACCAAAGAAGTCGTGTATGACAAGGAGAAATTACCTACCATTAATGCTCTCACTCTCTCTCGCTCTCCCCAGCCTGCTTCTCTGTCTCTCTTCACTCTTTAGGGACTTATTTTAGGATTATTTTTTAAATGGGTCTGCAATTTAGTGACCAAGAAGGAAGTTGGTATGTCGATGCCTTTATACTGCCCATGAATGGCAAGCCTTTTGATTTCCCACTGAAGTCAGTGGAACTTAAGTACCTGCTTAACTGGCATATTCTTTGGTGAATCAGGGCCTTAGTTTCCTTGCTTCCTACTAGGCAGAAACTACCACTGCCACTGTCCATCAGGATGGACTTTCCTTGCCGAACAGAGAAAGAGGTGGACTTACAGCAAACAGCATCACCAGTTAGTAATTTTCCCTTACTTTATATAAGCAAATGCCTTTGATATACAGCAACCCCAGAGGTGTTCAGGTTACATGCTTATTTTAAGATCTTTTGTTTACTTTATGATCTTCATAGGTCATTGACATCCCATTTAGCTCTGGTGACCCTGTTTATACAATTGCAATATACATTAAAAAGTGTTCCTTTGGATAACATTAACATTCTTGATCTTAATCCATCACATGGGCTAACAATAGCTTCAGCTCAGATGTGCATGTAACTGTTAAAAGCTTTAATGTAGAATACAATATACATATTGAGTGCAAGAGGCCTGATCAAACAGATTTTCTTTCTTTCTTCCATTCTAAGTGGTTCAGGATCCAGAACTATGTAAACTCTTGTGAACTGTATTGTAGGCCGCCTCTCACCACTAGCCAGGGCAATTAGAATCCTTTTAACAAGTTGCTTTTTCCTTTTCACATTGTAACACTGTGTTAGAGCACTGAAGCACAACAGTCCCACAGAACCTCAGTCCTTGCTATCCCTCAACTCACTAAAACTCCACCGAGCATGCTCCTGCTCAACTGTTAACAAGCTCTCCTGGCAGAGGAGCAAAACTGCCTTTAAGTCTTTCTGAAAGTTGCCATTTTCAGAGCTCTGGGGACCAGGAATGATTGCCAGAAAACTCACTACTGGCAACTATGTTTTTTCAGACTGGTTTAACAATTTTCTATTCCTTTTTTCCTTATTTCTATTTTCTATTCTACTAGAGCTTTCTAGGTGCCTGAAAAAAACAACATATATTTTGCCCATATACTGATTATTAGTCTTGGTTGAAAGTTTAAAAAAAATCAAAAATTTCCATTCAAAAATGACAAAGATGGGGGAAACATGCTGATGGAATATTCACAAATTGCTTTCTCCCCGCTTTCAACCAGCTCTGTTACCTCTGTATTTGTCTTGGGTTCAAAGTACAGAAGAAACTGATCATACATCCGTTTTGGTTAGTTCTTCGGGCAGCAAGATCATCTGTGATGTCAACAGCAACATGGAGGCCTCTTCAAATGATACATGTTAGTTTGCTTCTGCTGAAACATATCCAGGGAAGATGACAGACCCTGTTTGTTTTGTTTTTGTGATCATACCTAAAAAATTATTTTGATTTTACAATCTTTTCTGGGAAAGAGCTATCAGATATAATAGAGATTAAACTGAGAAAGTTCTGCAGAAATAAAAGAGTCTGTAGAAATAACTCCAAAAGCCTATAGAATTTAATACAGAAAGAATTTCTTCCTATAGAATGGTTAAATTAACCTAAAGACATTCTAAAGCAGGCCAATCCCTAGCCAGTTCAATAGGATTGTAGAGTAAACTCTATTGGGTTTGTAGCCCCATGGAATTCAGTAAGACATTTTCATGAAGGAATGATGAGATAACATCAAGTTTCAATGGACCTATATTTAAAAAACTAAATAGTTATTATATGTATTTATTGCATATACCTGGAGATAGATTGTGGTTGGTAATTGCGTAAGGGAGGATTCATGGCTCTAAGGGTAAGAAGGAAAGGAAATACTGTCTAAAAAGAGCAGATAAGTACAGAAGAGTGGAGTAAAGCCACATGCTCTCTTCTCCCAAGTCAGCAGCATTCAGAACACATTTGTGCTGCTTCTAGTTGTGCCTGGGAGTAAAGGGGCTAACAACAGCTGTAACTCAGATGTTTGTGTAACTGTTAAAAGCTTTACTGTAGAATCCAACATATATATTGAGTGGGAAAGGCCCGATCAAACGGATTTGCTTTCTTTCTTCCATTGTAAGTAGTGAGACTGGAACAATATAAACTCGGAGATCCACTGGAAATCCCAGCCTAGATATGGCGGGACTAATTCAGCATTCACTCGCATTTGCAATGTCCAGTATAAACCACTGGTCAGTGTTCCTCTCTGTGACAACTCCACAGACCATGTGAATCTGTTACCTTCCCTGGCTACAGAGCTGGACTTTTCAACTCAAGCTGCAGCAACTCATGATTTTTGCTCTCAAAGTTCCTCATTTCAATCCTCGGGTGCGGACCAACATAGTAGCCATTACAAGGGCACAAGAAGTCTTCTCCACCTTGGGTCCCCTTATCCCATGGCCACTTACAGACATTCTCTCTGAATACTTTGGAAGTCATCCAGCTAGTGAGCTGTGGAGAACATACCCATCTCCCTTATGATAGTCCAGCCAATGAATGCGACAAAGGTTTCAAAGGCTGCACATGAGACCAAGCACCTCATATGGATAGGCTTCATCATACTAATATTCTCCATCAAATAAGAAACTGTGCAAATAAAAATCCACAGAGTTCAGTGGTTACAGGTGAATGCTGAAAGTTATACAGTTAGCATGTTATCTGGAACATGGGAAAGGAAATTCAATTTTTCTCAAAATATATTGTAACATGACGAAAAGCCCTTTAATAAATTCTTCAGAATACATCTTTAATTTAAGGTGCTTTCTTTTATTTTTTTAATTAGATGAATGGAAACTAAAGAAAGATACCTGGTCAGCTGAGCAGTGACGTTAAAGGAATTCACATAGCCGCATGGTTGAATAAAAAACAAATTGGCTAATACAAACAACAAGTATCAAGCACGGTACCTGTGCCATAAAACAAAACCAGTGTGACACAGTAGGTTTATCATGCATTTTAGAAAAGGAAAACAAAGTTGCTTGAAATCTATAATCACTTTTCATGTGGACAGATCTAATGGCTAAGTCTCCCGGACAATCAGCACATCTGATGGGGAAAGGGAGTCAAAGGTTCTAAGCCATCTTTCAGTCTCCTCCCAGTATGGGGCCATCCAGCAGCTGAATCATCATCCTGTGCAACTTAGAGTGACCACAGGACTGCTCTAGCTTACACTGGCCAGGACAGTCCCCTTGGGGCCTTTCTGCCCAGCAACAATCAACAATATGCATTGCACTTCATCTTTGGCCCCTCTGTCTCAGTCACATCCCCTCCCTGCCTCTAGGCATCCCAAGCACAACCCCTGCACTGAGGAAGGGGGCAGGTTACTGATTTTACACCATCTAAGGATTCTTCCACACCAGGGTATTCATTATCCATCCCTTTAGTGCAGCCCCAAGGGCCATTTGTGCAGCTCTGGCATTGCAAAGAATCAAGCTCTAAAGCTTATTTGCCAGAAACAAATGAAAAATGTATCAAAATGAAGAGCCAATCTCTGACCCAGCATAAAGAATCAGCTTTTCTATGTCATTGGAGAACATGGCTAAGGAAAGAAGGTTACCCAAATTGGAGGTACTTGGGAAAGCTTAAGCATAAAATTGATATTGTTGATCATTTTGTGAGTAGCTATAATATATGTATTGAAGCACTGGTAGGAGAGTCTATTCCCAGCTCTCATTAGTAGCTTCAGGTAAAGTAAGGCTCAGGCTGGGAATTGCAAAGGTGCTTAAGAGAATTACGCACCCAACTCGCATTGAATGTCAATAAGACATAGGCGCCTCTGGAGGGAACCAAGCTAGAGAGGGATCACCTTGGCCTTCTTTCCCATTTGTAGCTTCCAGATAAACACAGCATGTGTAAACAAGGTAACAGAAGTACCAAGTGGCTCACAAACAAGACAAACATCCCAGCATAATACAGGGGAAAGAAGCAAGAGTTCATCATGGTGATCATTTTACAGAGGATTGGCAACTCCTTGGTGGATTTTTTTTCTTTTAATTAATATGTAATACACCCTGCTACCATTCCTTCTCTCCTCACACTGTCTTCCGCCTTTCACAGAGTCATAGAAATGCAAGGCTGGAAGGGACCTTGATGGGTCATCTAGTCCATAGATGCTGACTCCATGGCTGCTCTGGGGTTGGAGCACCCGCGAGGGAAAAATGGTGGGTACAGAGCACCTACCGGCAGCCCCACATCTGCTCCCCCCCCAACCCTCGGTGCGTCCTGCCCGCCAGCAGCCTTATGGCTCAGAGCCTCCCCACACCCTCCCAGTGCCTTCTGCCCACTGCAACCAGCTGTTTCGGGGCATGCAGGGAGGCTGGTGAGGAGGAGGGAGGCATGGGGATGTGACGCACTCAGGGGAGGAGGCAGAACTGGGTGGGAAGAGGCAGCATTGGGGCGGGAAGAGGTGAGGTGGGGTGAGGCCTTGGGGAAAGAGGTGGAGTGGGGGGCAGGGCCTGGGGAAGAGCCGGGGGCCAAGCACCACACCTTCCCTGGCAGTTTGAAACTTCAGCACCTGTGATATAGTCCATCCCCCTACACTGAGGCAGGACCAAGTAAACCGTACATGATAGCTGTTTGTCTAACTTTTCTGTGAAGCCTCCAGTGACAGTGATCCCACAATCTCCCTTGGAAGCCGATCCCAACTATACTTATAGTAAGAAAGTTTTTCCTCACAGCTAACCTGTATCTCCCTTGCTCCTACCTTCAGTGGGCATGGAGAATAGCTGATCACCATCCTTTTTACAACAGCCCTTAACATATTTTAAGACTATTAGGTTCCCCCCTTAGTCTTCTTTTCTCAAGACTAAACATGCTCCAGTTTTTCAAACCTTTCCTTATAGGTCAAATTTTCTAAACCTTTCATCATTTTTGTTGCTGTCCTCCGGACTTTCTACAATTTGTCCACATGTTTCCTAAAATGGGGTGCCCAGAATTGGATGCAGTACTCACTAGTGCCAAGCAGAGTGGGACAAGAAACTCTGGTGTCTTACATATGCTTTGAGGGGGAGGGAGAGCTCAGTGGTTTGAGCATTGACCTGCTAAATCCAGGGTTGCGAGTGCAAGCCTTGAGGGGGCTATTTAGGAATCTGGGGCAAAATCAGTACTTAATCCTGCTAATGAAGGCAGCAGGCTGGACTCAATGACCTTTCAAGGTCTTTTCCAGTTCTGTGAGAGAGATATATCTTCATATATTACTCCTGTTAATACCCCCCAGAATGATATTAGCCTTTGCTGCAACTGCATCACATTGTTGGCTCATATTCAATGTGCAATACACTATCACCCCCAGAGCTTTCTCAGCAATACTACAATATAGCCAGTTATTCCACACGTTTGGTATTTGTATATTTGATTTTTCCTTCCTAAGTGTAGTACTTTGCATTTGTCTTTATTGAATTTCATCGTGTTGTTTTCACACTGATTCTCCAATTTGTCAAGGTCATTTCTAACCCTGTCCTCCAAAGTGTTTGTAATCCCTTCCAGCTTGGTGTCAGCCACAAATTTTATAAACATACTCTCCACTCCATTGTCCAGGTCATTAATGATAATATTAAACAGTACCAGACCCAGGACAGACCCTTGTGGGAACCCACTGTGACATTGCACCCCATAATGCTTTATAGAAATATACTTATAAGTGTAAATATGGCATTAAGCTAGATATGCCATGTAACATATTTCTGATTGGTTATGATCTACTGAATATATTCATCCTATTTATATGCATTTATCATTTTTGTATTCGAAGTAATGAATATTGGCTATGTACTTGTTTGATTTTAAGTAGCCTTAGAGAAGCAGAGAAGAGCAGCCACCAGCCCCATTGGCCTGGAGTGGCGAACCGCAGCCAGTGGGAGCCGCGATCGGCCAAACCTGCGGATGCGGCAGGTAAACAAACTGGCCTGGTCCGCCAGGGGCTTTCCCTGAACAAGCAGGGGACTGGCTTTGAGAACCACTGATTTAGGTGAAAAACTGAAAGCCCTTTCGAGATACATTTCATCAGGGTCAACTCCAAAGGCTGTTCTGGAATATATGAGCACAAATAAGTTGATCACCCTCTTTCCAAATGCTTTTGTTGCTCTGTGCATACTTCTAACTCTTCCTGTGACAGTTGCAAGTGGAGAACACAGCTTCTCCAAGCTGAAGTTAATAAAAACACATCTATGCTCCACAATGACACAGGAGAGGCTGGTCGGCCTTGCAACCATCTCAACAGAGCATGGCCCAGACTGTGGACCTTCAGGAAGCAGTTCAAATCTTTGCAACCAAAAAGACACGGAAAGCACCACTTTGATTATTCAAACAGATAAAAAAGCCAGTGTTTACTATACAAACATGAAAAGTTACATTTGCTATTCAGGTGTTTGAAAGTTAAGTGTTACTTAAAATTTGTGAACAAGGCATTTGAAGTTGTTAGTTCTCCTTTATTGGGGTAGGTAGCAGAGCAGTACCGTGAGAGGAGTAGAACAGGAAGAAGGCAGACTTGAGACCTTTCAAAGTTTTGGCCCAAGCGAGGGGGAATGGGGGCATCATTTCAGCTCCCCTCCTGAGGTGCCAAAATGTTGTGGGTCGGCCCTCATTTCTTCTGATCTTTATGAATCTGTATGATCAATTCTATCTTATTCCATATAGCTTATGACTCAGTACCTGCAGCATAGAGGTGGACCCGGACCATCATCCTGAATCCAGTCACCCCTGGAATTTGGAGTGTTCAAAATAGATAAGCAGCTTTTAAATCTGGAACTTCCACCCCTGGCTACTATTACAGTATTGATAATATTAGCTGCTTACTGAAAAGAGGTGATAATTTATAAACAGAGTGACTGTTCTTTAAAACCATATTTTACGATTCCTGAGTACAAACCCAATAAAAGGGAATACAGACAAAAACAGTGTAGTTGCCCAGCAGACTTCTGCTGTTGTTTCAGATATTTATATTTGAATATGATCATTTCTCTAATATGTCAGCTTCTCCTTCTGCTCACTCGTAGGGTGAAATAGCATTAGGATTGCACCACACTGTGTGGCCATACTAACAGAGATGTCACTAATCAACCATTGTGTCTTCACTGCAGATATAGCAGGAGGAGGAATTGGGTTGGAAGTTGAATAAGGAGCAAACTTTGTTTGGACATAAATATCCTGGAGAAGTGGGAAAAACAGGGAAGATGTACTAGAAGATATATTTTAACAGCACGTTCCCATCAGCTAGACAGTGTAGTGGTTGTTTAGGATGAAGTGTTGCCCTGATCCTGCAAATGGAACTGCCTGGGCATATCCCAGCTGTGACTGGAATATTGAATGGGCACAAAGATTCATCCATGTGCAGAAAGTTTCAGGATCAGAGTCTATAGGTATACAAGACCTGATCCAAAGGCCATTGAAGTCATATGTGCATGTATATTAAAGGCCAAGTGAACCTTGCATTGACTCCAGAGCTTTATCTTTTCACGTCACTTCTATTCTGGTTCTTATGCCACACCCGTGACTGTGGTATCCGAGGAGCTGCCTGCCCTTTAATTGTCTCTCTCCCTGTCCTCATCCTACTTGTGCTATTAGAGCGCTGCGCTGTCACTCATTTTGCCCCAGTTCAGGAAAGCAAGAACATGCTTTCCTCAACTGGGGCTTTTATGCTTCCTGATCTCTGGCTCTTTCACCATGGGTGAAATCTTGATCTCCCTGAAATAAATTGTAGTTTTACCACTGACTTGATTGGGGCCAGGATTTCACCCATCTGCCAAGAGCCACATTTGTATCACAGGCTATGATTCCAAAGCACTTATCTCTATTTTGTTCTAAGTCCCTCGTTTTCTCTTCTTCCAATTCCTTCTCCTGCTCTCACTCCTTAACCTGGGTATAATTCAACAGGACAGTTTTAATTGGCGATGGTCCGATCCGCATCTAAGACTGGTTTCATGGGAACATACAATATACTCTTTTTTTGCTTTACATGAACCCAATTAACTCAAAGTTTTATAGTATTTTTAATAATGGCTTCACAAAACCGTTAAAATATTTCATGAAGCACGTGGAACACAACAATATCCTAAAGATTTTACAAAACCTCAAACTCATGCAGGCTCTCCCATCTCAGGAGTGTGAAATCTTATTTTCCAGTTCTCTGCTCAAATTTAATGAGCCACCTCCTGTTTAACCTTCATCTGAGAAAATTTTGAAGCATCCAGGGAATTTGTATTTTTCCCCCCTTGGTCAACAAAGCTCACATTTGGCCTGGCCTCCAAAATGTGTCCTTTCAAGTTGTAAATGTTACAACATCCTTTTCATAGTACTACTCGGATAGAATGAGTGAAATTGAACTTCTTTTCTAGTTAAAAAAAAAAAAAAGCAAGAGGAAACGCTAAAGTGAGACAATAAAACGGGGCCCATCTTAGCTGCCCTTCTCAGAACAAAACACCAGGGATCAGATCTGATGGACTTACTCAGACTGAATAATGTCTTAATCCAAAAGTAGTCTCACAGAATCAGTGAGACTGCTTGTGAAATAAGGTGTTACTACGGGTGAGTAAAGGCATCAGAATCTAACCTTTAAATAGTGTTCCATTATTTCCTAACTACTGTTGGCTGATTAAATGAACCTCCGCATACAGCAGGTCTTTGCTGTTGTTATTTTCTCTGTTACTCTTTTTTGGATAAGATATACTTAGTGAAAACACTAGAGATCTCAATTAAGCAGCTGGGTGACTTATAAATATATATTTATGTTTGAAGCCTAAGTGGCCATTGGCTTCCCTACTGTTTTACTTAGCTAACAAAACAACTCTATCAAAGTAAGTATTATTCCAAAACCCAACTTCCTGTGCAGAATGCTCCCATGTGTTCCATCAGTCTGGTTCTCTGATGAACTACATCGTTTCTTATAAACTGTCCATGGCCCATAAATTTCCAAGCATAAAGGCTGTTACAGTGCTGTGCAAATCTGCTGAGAATTTTATCCTTATAACTTAATTTCATTTGGTTGCAAATGAGTTTGGTAAGAAAGTTAATCTGAAAACTTTTTTTGTGGAGGGAGTGGCTTATTTTGATTAGTGGCAATTCTTTGATGCAGGCTTTACACTGGTTTTGTTTTCAGTTGGATGAGCTCTGCATCAAATTACTTGCTCAAACTTAAGAAAATGTCTCAAACATTCTACCACTAAAGGCCTAAAAACAAAATTCTAATAAATGATAGAAAAATAGATAATATTATTTCCTTGGCCACATGGGCAGATAAATAATTGTAGGTGCTACAAAGAAATGTGATTTAAATAGCAGGTCCAGTGTATATGGAAGTACTACTATAGTGACAACTAACTGCATAAAAGGAACATTCTCCTTTCCGCACAAGCCAGCATATAGGAATCCAGCAGGGTGGGAGATTTAGATTTTTTGTGCATAAGGGTAAAGTCCTTTCCTGAATTTTTTTTGCTCATTTTTAGCTGTCATGATTATGTGTTTACATATGGATTCCTGTTGTCACAAGGATTGGACAGATCTTCAAACAAATAGTAGACTGTGTGTTCCATTAAGTGGGAGAAGTGACTGAATTTTGCCATTGGGTGTAGCATGAGGCTTTTTGCTTCTACTGGCTAAATTCCATCTAGTATAATTTGTATTGTTATGTTAGCTCGAGGCGATGGGTGTTGGGGGGAGAGAGAAGAAATAAGCTAAAACTATTATGTTTTTCTCCCTAAACCTAAGAAGCAGTCAGTCATGAACAATACATGGGGAATAGGGGCATTTTGATATCTTAATTCTGCAGACTTCTCGACTACCTTGCGCTAATTTCATTATGTTGAATTTAATGGAGCTTTATTGATAAATAACCCATGAAGTATGACTTGGAAATATTGTGCTACAATGGGATATCACCAAACATTTGATATAGGGAGACTAAAACAAAAACAGATGTTTTAGAGCAAAAGCAACTTGAATTTGTCACTCATAAACCAATTAAAATTTTCTGTCTCAAGCTGGCAGTTCCCATGAAGCAAGCAACTGAAGTAAACTCAAATCAATAGGCTGTGAGTGCAATTCCCCACTCTTGTTTTTTCTGCTTTCAGACATGATGCTGCTAAGTTTTAAAAAAAAAGGAAAAAAGAAAAAAGGGTGATAAAGAAGCAATCTCACCTTGTCACTCTCTAACCCAGGATGTGTCTTTTCACCTTCACACTTCTATCTATTTGCTCATTAAGCAAACAGTGAGATATTCCTGCTATTGTTTGTCTCTTTGGCACAGAACCACAGCACCTTCATGTCCAAGGATGCTGCATAGAAATGCATTAAAATTGGTTCTCTTTGGGTCAGATACTTAGTTAAAAAGTGGTTAACAAATTCTGACAAAAAGGGGAAAGTGAGGGAGAAAATTAGTTTCTTTTTTTAACATTTTAAAATCTAGTCATGGTGCTACTGATCTTTTCTGGATTTTTCTTTTCTAAGATCAGAATGTTTGTTAACATAGAGCCCAGTTCAGCAAAGTGCTTAAGTATGTGCTTAACTTTAAGCACCAAAGTCAATGGGCCTTAATCATGTGCTTAAAAGTAAACATGTATTTAACAGGCTATAGACAAGTTAATAATCTATTCAGTCTGGAAAGAAATATTAAATAACATACTCTGGAATATCAGAGTTAGAAGCCTTTCTTTGTTCTAGTTCAATTTGCTAAATTGCCATTGTATTTGTGACACTTTCCATTTTTTGTTTCTTGAAGAAATGTAAATTATTGTCCTATATTATGAAAAGCAAGCCATAATTAAGACTCCCAGACTACCATCTTCTCCATTGTGCTGCTATACAATAATTATTTACTTCAAGAGGAGTTTATTTACTAACATTCATTTCCAAAAGAAAATATTCAAAATCAGTCACATAACTCATTATCCATGTTATACTAAATATCCATTAATCGGCTGGTATAAAAATTCTTAATGATTTGAATAAGATGTACAAGTAATGTAATTTTTTCCAACATTTACTCTAGAGTTAGTTCATCTAAGGTGCTTATTGTATTATAGACAATACAAGTTTATACTCTCATGAAAGTTGTCTTTTAAATAGATCATAAAATCCAGTGTGAATATTTAACCAAAGAGTAACAACATAGTGTCAGATACTCACACAGTATAATGTAATGACACTGTTCATTTTGACATCTGCCCAGACAGATGTTTAAAACTAAGTTCTTCAGATTCTTTTTTTGTTTTAAGTTACATGGAAAAAATCTGGGAATCATCTTTTATCTTCAAGCTACTTGGTACAATTTAACTGTCAACAGTTTAATTAATTTAAATGTAGACATACTGTGGAAGCCAGCATCTCACATTAGCCTTACACAAAAATTGGTAAAAGAAAAAACACTACACAGAGTAACATCTATCATCAACATATATATTTACAGGATATACGCAGAGCAAGTGCTTAAAATCATGTAATTTACTCTTATTTTGATTCTCAAATGTTACTGGCATTATGTTAAAATCAGACAATTATAGCTTTGATAATCAATGGACACATTTGTAGTTAGTTTCATTCAAAAAGTATATGTTGATTATTTATACGTATTGTAATACTGATATTGTATACATGATGCAATACTGTATATATATATGGCTGTACATACATAATTTAAAGAAGCTGAAGAGTGATCTATTTTATAACTCCATGTGTCTTTAGATTTCTGGATTTTAGCTTCATGGTGAAGATTGCCCATTACCACATGCTGATTGCTAAATTCATTATAATGGAGATCATATTTTAGTAATATTCCTTTAAGCAAAGTTTGATTGTTAAGTGCTTGTTGGTTAACTTATTTATTATGAAGATTTGTCAGGCAAAGCAGTTAAGTTAATCAGTAACAAATAAAAGATTTAAGCTCATAGATATAAACCAGTTGATTTATTACTAACAAAGGTTTCTGGCTTCTTAATAAAAACTCATGAAAACATGTTGTTATGGTTGCTTTGGAAACAAATATCTTTTTATTCTCCAGTAACATATAGAAAATTGACAGAAGATTTTATGGTTCCAGATAAATGAGTGTCTATACTGTTTTCTTTACTTTCACTAGCTGGTTATACAATATGTAGGAGATACATAACTTGATTTGTTTTGCAATCAATGTGCAGTCTCGGTGTTCTATTTTTCACTTCAAATGGAAGGAACCATACCACTTTACACATATCTCTTGTATATTTATAATTTTTGTAATCTTAAACAAAGACACATTTTGCCACATTGTAAATGTGCCAGCAAAGAGGTACTTATAGCAGCAATGTTTTTACGTTACAATCTTTTCCATTATGTAAATCTGGGAAAAGAAAATCATGTCAAACATAGTTAGAACTGAATTTAAACCACAGTGCTGTAAATTTTTATTCTACTGAGTATTAAACACTCTAATTTCTTTGTAATTCTGTTACATTCTATGCAATAGGTCTCTTACAAGACTGGAAATGACCAACAATAAGCTAACCATGCAATTTGTCCTGGGCATAGGTAGTTCTAGAATGTATATTGGGTCAAATGTTCCAAAATGCCTATGTGGCTTAGGTACCTAAATCCCAAATTTTCAAAAGACCATAAGCCATTTAGACTTCTAAGTCCCATTTTCAACAGCGATTTATGCATATACAGTGAGAGCCACAAAGAGATTTAGGCATCTAATTGCTACTTTAGGCATCTAAGTGTAAAATGAAGATCCTCAAAACCTCTGCTGAGCTGCCATCTAACTCTGTAGGTGCCTACATTTCCTAGACATCTAAGTTTACATCAGAGGCATCTAAACTTCTGCCGGTGGACATGTGCAAAGCCACCTAAGTCCTGACACTGCCAAGTTGGCTTGGTGCCTAGTTTATGATTCAGACACTAGGTGTTCCCTCACCTATTTAACCTGATCTGTGGTAGCAATGCTCCCTTATAGCCAGTAGCTCAGTGGTTAGAACACTCCCCTGGGTTATGGATGACCAGAGATCAAATCCTCACTCCTCCTTATTCAGAGCAAGGGCTTGACTCCAGGTGTTCCAAATTCCAGGTGAGTGCTCTCTTGAATCTCTGGGGTACTGGGTAACCTGCTCGGCTATTTTTGTGAAGATTAGGCATGCTCACAACACACCTATGGGATTTGGCCCCAAATTGAGAGAGGTAGGGAAAGGTCTATTTTGTGAATCCTGACGGGGCTTGGGTGCAAGCTAGCACTGAGCAGCTTGGTGGCACCTGGACTCAGGAAGATGTGTGCATGTCCCCCAGCAGAAATGTAGGCTCCATGGAGACTTTACTGGTGGAAACTAGAGCACTTAGAGATTTTAGGTAGAAGCTGAGCTAAGATTTGGTGGATGCCAGCATCACCTAAATATTGGATTTAGGGGCAGTTTGGTGCCTCAGTCTGCCTTGTGAATCTGGCCCTTAGACGCCTAGGCCTCATTATAAGTCAATAGGATTTAGGTACCTGGGGCCCAGCTCCTCAAAATTATTTAGTTGCAGGCCTAATTATCTTTGATGTCACTAAGTCATCTTGAAAATGAGATGTAGCCATCTGAGTCACTTAGACCTTGCAACACTGAGCAGGGCAATGTCTCAATACCTTAAAACTCTGGGCCTAAATGCCTAAAACACTGTTGAAAATGGGACATAAGTGCTTTGGAAAATTTCACCCACTGTCTCTAAATCTGAAAGTTAATTTTCTTGTTATTTTACTGTTAAGATGGACAAAGAACAGGCAATTTTTCCCAACATTTATATTTCAGAGAGAGAAAAACTGGTGCCCAAGTATGTGCAACACTTTGGATTCAGCATATGAACAGTCACTGAGGATATAGATTACTAAATAAATGATAGTCAAGTGTGACTTGCAAGGTTAAAAATGCTCCACACCAAGGCATTCTGATGACATCATCATAAACCTGGAGGGCAAAGCTCGAATGGTTTACAATGTCCATATTTCTGCCATACTTCATGGTCTTTGTTTTTAACACAGTACATGTAGCCAAATAAAAAAGAATGTGCTTATTCCCATGCACTTCATGGCTTCTCCAGTTTTGACTAAACCATTTCCCTGCCTCTTTCCAGGTGACTCCTGTCTTGTTACTTGTTCATCATCTCTCAGTGAAATTAAAAGGCTACTTTTACAAAGGTACTGGGGGAGAGTAATCAGCTACAGCCGTTTACTAGTCTCCATTGGCTAGAGCATGGAAGGATAGAGCCACTCCCCATCCACTTGCTCGTGGAGATGGAACACTGGGTATCCAGCTCTAGCTCCCCTCCAAGCACACAAAACTGTGTGTGCTGGCATAGTTTGATTCAGGCATTTTGGGCCCTGACAAGGAGCCTCCCCCATGCTATGGTCCCACCTGCCCCCTTTGAGGAAGTAATGACTGTGATGCCCCTTGCACTTCAAGAGGGGCAGTAGCAGCATCATGGTCCCTTCTTTTCTCTTAGAGGCAGCCTGGTTCTCCTTTTTCCCTACCTCAGAGAGGCAGTGTGGGCAGCAGGGTGACTTTCCCCGCCCCCAGTACTTACCCCAGCAGCTAAGTTGCATATGCTTCAGTGGGTGGGGTACACTCTGCCACACGTAGAGTCTTCTCCAGGGGTGGTGGTGGCAGTGCTCCCCAGAGCAGTGGGCCTTGGAGTTAACACCCCATTGAGATGTATTCAAACCTCATAGAAATATTGTATGAAGCTTTCTCCAGACTCAGGCAGACACCATTGTATGAGTTATATTTGGGTTATATTTTCAGCCTTTTCTTCACAACTATGAGGACTAAGAACATACTTATTTTTTTTTAAATAAAGCTGAGGTTCTGAAGTAGTCACATGACTCCAGGAGCAAAGGTGGTAGATGTGAGCTTAAAGGTTCTATGTCTCTATTCTAATCAAGTCCATTATCCAGCTCAGCTGCACTGCGAGGGCACTATTGCCCACTACTCTCCTCTGTGGCCACATGACACTAGTGTATGATCTAACCTAAGTCAGTAGTGACCAGACGTCATTGCTCTGATGGCTGTTTAATCACCTCTATGAAATGTCAGCTAGGAACTGGACTAAGAAGAGAATCAAGTGTCCATATCCTGGAAACCACCATCATCTTTATACTCTTGCTGAAAGTCTAAACAGAGAGAACAAAAATTGCATAGACATGGAGACTTATGGTCTGTTTACATGGTACATTAGTCCACATTACCGCGGAGCAAATTCTAGTGTGCACTAGCATGTTGCACACTAACTGGCCTTTGTAGATCCTGCTGGTGTGCACTAAAGTTCTCTAGGGTGCAAAACAGGACTACATTGGCACACTCTAGGGAACTGGGGTCCACACAGGCCAGTTTGTGCACAAAACCATCATGCACATTCAAATTTACACCCCTCTGGTGCAGACTAACACACCACATAGCCAAGCTCTTCACATCAGAATAGGGTTCAGAAGCCTGGAGAAAGTTTTATAGGGGAATTTGCACAGATACTGCTTATACTCTGTATAGAAATACAGAGCTTTCGTCTCCAAGGCTATGAATCCAGCACTTTCCATGAGGGTGTAATTTTCATCTATTTCAAAGAAAGATATATCATATGGTGAGTTTGGCACAGCCAAGGTAGCACACCACAGCTGGAAAGCTGTTCTGCATCTCTCGCCTCACTGAGAGGCCTGCCACATGCTCTGAAATGCTTTAATGTCTCTTTAACATGCTGTATAAATAATTTCCATATCCATTCAGTCATGCTCACATGTGGTCCTTTGAAAGAGTTAAGTAGGAATTATATTACTAATATATCTCTCAGATGAAACAATGAAATTTATGGGTCAGTGTAATCCATTCATTAATTATTTTTGTCCCAGCCTTCCAGGGAATACCACAGAGTCCACATGATGCCTCCTTAGTGCTAAACTTCGCCTACTTCAGCTAAAATATATTTTAAAAGTCATCTTGTAAACCAGTCCCCTATTGGATAAACATCTGAGAAGGCTAAACTATGGAAGTTAATAGACCTCGTGGATCAGGATCCCTGTTTCAGACAGTAGCATATAAATAACTCAAATTATTAGTAAAAGACCCAACAGTGGGCCAGAACCTAACCCTTCTGGTGAGCAACCATCTCAAACGTGGAATATGGGTCATAAGATGCCTTTGACCAGTGACATTACATTGTCTTCTACTCATAGTAGAGTGGCCACTAAGAATAGCAGTTGTGGGTGTGGATTAGGATATTTATATGCCTCCTAGTGCATTTGAAAGGGTTTCAACAGGGCTACTCGTGCTTAAAATTAGGCATAAGCTGAAGTGCTTTGTTGGATGAGAGACAGAGCGCTCAGGAGGATTGATTCCTGGGCAAGATTTTGGAGGAAATGAAGGACACTTTTGGCTCTAGATCTATTTGTGAAATTTCCATGTATTCTATGTCAGCAGGAATTGCAGGTGCATAACTAGAGTTGTAAGTTTCCCTCAGGAAGAAATTCACCTTTCCTCCAAACAAACCCAGAGAGATGGAGTTTTGTATACAAAAGTGAGAGGCGGGGAGGGAAGAAGAAGAAATTCACACACATCCTTGCCCATACATCAGCAGGCTGTCGGGCCATTGGTCTCTCTGTGGCTACTACTGCATTTTATGGACTGGAACAGAAGCTGTGACACCACCACATGTTCTCCACGGGAGCTTTCGGCTGCTGAATCTGGGTAAATGCAGATCCCACAGCTACCTAGCCCCCACCTAGCTAGCCTATTACAACTGGGGCAGAGATTTCACCCTCTGCAATGTGTAGTGGACTGGGAGACAAGAAGCCCCCAGGCAGCCTCTCTATACCTGATGCCCAGACCTCTATGACTGGCTGAATGTCACCCTAAAGCAAAAGGCTTTTCTTAGAGCATCAAACACTGAATTCTCTATGTTGTCTGGAGATACACAGTGCAAATCTAAAGAGTACTTGGCCCTTAATCAGCAGCATTAAATACTTGATGATTTAGTGTTTATTCTGCTGTTGATGTGCAGAGGATTTATATGATTCTCTGTCATTAGCAGTAATGGGAATTGCATGCATAAATCCCCTGTAGCGATGGCAGAGCAGACCAGTATGCGTTTTCATAAGAAATAAGTTAAAAGTGGAGTTATGGAAGATGGAAGCACCAGTGGAACTTGTGGCCAAGTCATCAGTATTAATTTGAAAACATTTACAGCTTCTTTTATGCCACTGACAATCTCTGCCCTGTCTGACTAATCCATGGGTTTAGATGCCAAGGTTCAATAATCCGACCTCAGGGGAAAAACTGATACATAACTGTCACCCAATAGTGTGCGAAGGCACCAGCAGCAGAAGATGCGTCTTTTACAAGCTTCTTGAGAAAGTTCTTCCCCACTGGGCTATGCAGCAAGTTGTTTCAGCAGCCTCCGAGCTTACAAATTCACTCAATAAGGTTTACTGTGCACAGTCCAGGTTTCGGACTTGGGCTGCTGCTTTTTGTAAATCAACAGAAGGCTATAGTCTTTGCCCATATCTTAAATTCATATGCAGGTAACCTGCTAATCAATTTCCTCCCAGAATTCCCTCTGTATTTATATTTCTGATTACACTGAGAAACTCAGGTAGGAGCTCTTAAAGTAGCACGGGAAGACAAGCAGACAAATAAAAAACAACTTCAAATAGGGATTGATGGTTTAAGCATAAAATAACAGAGTCTTTTGCTTCCAGTTCAAAACCAGCTCAGGTCACTAGTGTCCAAATCCTCTGTAAATATTTATCATGATGGGTCATAAAAGTAGAGTTTTGGAGGAAGATTCTCAAAAGCACAAAGGACAGTGAGGTGTCCTACTCTCACTGAAGGTCATTTGTCCTTTGCACTTTTGAAAATCTGTCTCCTGATCTGTAAGCTGAATGCAGGGAGCTGGACATAAGGTACCTGAGTGAAGCAGGGCTGGGGAAAGGCAGAGGAGCTGGGGAGCTCTAGCCTGGAAAGCCCCAGGCTGCGGCCTAGCATTGGGCTAATAGGTATTGGGGGTTGCAGAGGGCAGCCCAGGGGTAGGCCAAGGCAGCAGGTCCAAACCCTCCTTGCCAGTGATGAGTAGGATGATACTGCAGTCTGCCCCAGGGCATGGGGCTAGACAATGACTGGCAGTAGCCATACACTGCGGCAAGGTGGGGATAGAGGGTGGGGGTTCCCTGGGGAGGGGAGACCCTGAGAAAAAGTGGTTACTGCCAGGGGGCAGCACCCCATGTAAAAGAGCACTGGGTCCAGGGAGGGACACGGGGGCCAGAGGACAGGTGGATCACTGGCCTGCAGAGGGCACTCCAGAGCTGGAATTGAGCTAATTACCAGAAGACCCCAACAGAAGGCACCCAGGGGTGAGTCTGCCCCTCTACAGGGCCCAAAAGGGAAAACAAACAGTTCCATTCCACACTTTCAAAGGTCTTTTTCTCAAAGTTACAAATGGAATTTTCTGTTAGATAGCCTCCATCCCATCTAATCATTCTTATATAGCCAGCCACAGACCTGCTTTTCATAAAAACTTCAAAAGTGTCCTTTGATTCTGGAGGTCCAAATTGAGAAGTTTTGGCCCTGATCTTCAGCACTCCTGAAAATGAAAATCAAGGAGACTCAGAGCAAGGCACCCAAAAACTGGGGCACCCAAAGCCAGAGTCCACTTCTGAAAGTGATGTCCTTAACCTCTGTGTAATTCAGCATCTCCCTCTGTACATGGACAGAGTAATGGCTATTAACAGTTCCTCTCAGAGGTGTTGTGAGGATTAATTTGTTGGTATTTGCTAAAGTGATTCGAAGTGGTAACGAACTATGAATCAGCCTTACAGTTATTAGCGGGACTTTTTTAATGTTAAGTACTTTGTGTTCATTATTTATCAGATAGTTGAGGTAATAATTCTGAAGTGTTTCTGTTTATAGAAAACTGATGCTTTCTGTGCACAGATACAATTTAATATCACTGAGTCAAAGAGCTCAGTAGCAAGCAAAAAAGGATTAGCCAGCTATGCGGATAATGAGAAACCTATGGTTACATTAGGTAGGATTCAATATTTTTACAAGGGATATAAATCCTCGTGCTTCAGGGCAAAAGCTAACCACTAATTGATGACTGATAGAGGTTAGGAAGACACTTCCACTCTTGGTGCGTTTTCTAGAACTGCCCACTACAGAATTTCTTGCTGTTTCCTCTGAAGCATCTGCTACTGGACTGGAGGGAGCACTCAGATGATATAGTATGGCAAATCCTGTGTTCTCCTTATATCTACCAGTAGGAAGTTATGTATAAATCCAGCAATTTACTCATTCTAAGAACTACATTAAAATTACTAATTCCTTATCTCTTTGACCCATACTCTGTTCCCAGCTGCAGATATGCAGGTACAGAACATGCCCTTGCTGCTAACCTACCTATAATATTTAGCTTTTGCTGCGAGACTGACAGATGGCTAAGTTACTAATGGGGTATGACAATGTATACCCTAAGCCTATTACCATATTTTATGTAGTATGTCATTCATAGTCAGTTGAGCTATTCCCACATTTTAAAGCTGAAGCAATTCACGCTGTACATAACATTTGCATCAAACTTCATTTGTTACCGGCCCTATTGTCCACCTCTTTGTCTAGGGTCTTTGGGAGGGGGGTAGGGGCAGGTCTTAAAGCATATAATAGAATATAAAATCCATTGAAATTATATTAAAGTAATATTAAAAGTGAGTTTTTAATCTGTATAAACTACAAGGTGCCAATCTGGCATTCTAGCAGCAACTTTCTTAATGCCTGAAAGGCATGGCCTGGGAGCCTTGTGCAAGTATTCTCAGTCCCTTGTGGCAAGAGCTCCCTGCACTGCTCTGACGCAACCCACTCAGAGGCATTGATTGAGAGACTGAGGGAGACTGGCTCTGATTGGCTCCTTGGCCACGGATATGGTTGGGCACGACATGCCTATTGATGGTGAAGAAAACAAAGAGGTAAATAGGAAGATCGTTACAACTCCAAAAAAGACTTGGACAATGCCCAAGTTAAAAACCTCTCCCCACTCTAATTTGGAGGTGCTTGTGATGGGTTTGGGCCCTTTGGGGTGTCACCAGATGTGCTGGGATGCCACTGAGTCAGCCTATTCTGCCAGCGTGTGTCTTCTTTACCTGGCCTTGCTGGGATAGGCTCACAAGTCTCTTGCAGCCAAGCACACAGGCAGGGCCTTGCCCAGCTGCACAGAGAGACAGATCCGCTCTGTGAAGATTCAGCCTCAGGGGCTCTCCCCAACACTCTGGTGCCCACTTCCTCTAAGGGGTACAAACCCAAAGGTTTTATGAAATTCATCCCCTCCCTCAATGTGGAGGGAGATATGCACAACTTCTTCCCCCTCCCCTCCCGTTAGAAATAACATAAACTGAGTTATATTATAAACAATAAAGAAGTTTTTTAACTACAAAAGATGATTTTAAGTGACTATAAGAGATAACAGACAGAACAAAGCAGATTACTGACCAAATAAAGCAAAATACGCAAGCTAAACTCAATAGACTTAAGAAACAGGTTACAAAATGTAAATTCTCACCCTAAATGTTGCAAAGATTCTGTGATTCAGCGTTCCAGTTCTATTCCTTTTCAGACTGGACCCCTATCTCAGTCTGGACTCCCCACTTGCCTTCCCTCCAGGTGGCTTTAGCAGTCTTTCTTCTTGGGCAGACAGGCCATGGAGAGGAGGAGTCTCGTTTGCCTTCCTCCCCACCCTTAAATAGGATTTACATAAGGTGGGAATCCCTTGTTTCCCAAACTTGACACACACCCCTTACCTTCCAGTGGAACGTTACAAGAAGCCCCAGGTAATGTTTAGTATCAGGTGACAAAACCACCTCACTCTGCAGTATCACAGTGTCCATGAGTCAGTGCAGGAAGGCCAAGCCTTTTCACAGTCCATTGTCATCATTGATGTGTCATCTGCCCTGTCTGGCTTTTCCATTGTTATACCTGAAGTGTTAGCAGTGGGCATCACCCAAAGTAGCATAGTTGAAATACAGATACAAAGTCAATGTTCCTAATTTCAGATACAGAAATGGCACAGTAGGACAAATTAGATAATCACATTTGGTAAATTATAACCTCTCCAATGATATCTCACATGCACCATCTTGCATAAAGTATCTCTCAGTTATGTCATATTCATATCATAAGCATATTTTCATAAAGAATATGGAGTGAAATGTCACAGTGTTCTTTTTTGCTTCATTAACTCTGAGATAGACTGACCCTGTACCTTGCATAGGTGCAAAGAAAAGGGTGCAAAAGCATCTTCCACTCTGTCTCCCTCTTCCCCTAGTTTCTGCACTGCCCTCAAGGGACAGCAAAAGTTACAATCCTTGTGCCTGAGGTAACTCAGGGACTGCTCTTTCTTGTATGGCTGGGCAAGGCTGGATTTAAGCCAAACTAGGGCCACAGGCCTAGACTTGCTGCTGTTCCTGAAACTTCCAGCTGTTGGTAAAGCCATTTGGTGAACATGAGGCTTGAACTCACAACCTCAGCATATCTCCTCTCATCACTGCCTTCTTATATTATGTGCTAACCAACTGCACCACTAGAGCATACAAACCTGGTGCGATCGAGCTGAAACCTGGATTTTCTGCTGTCCTTGTTGAGCTTATTACTACCTTACAAACTGTAGCCGGAGGAGCACAGGGAGATGTGTTATTGTTCTGCATACAATTGCTGAACGAGGTCCCATGGCACTCACTTAAGACAACATGATTCTTACTCTATGGTGCAGCCACAGTTGTTCTTATTCAGCTACGTAGCAGCAGAACGGGGCTGAATTGAGATAGAGATTTGACCTGGCCTGGCTCCTATTGCAACCTTGCACCATCTCTGAGGATTTTGATCTGTTCAGCAATACCAGGGAAAATTATCCCAGCACTGACCTAGAGTAACAGGCTGTGCACAGGAGTCTGATGCATTGCCAGCATCTCCACTTAGTGGCTTTATCTTTGCTATTCTGAATCTGAAGAGGTTGCAGCTACTATACTGACAGGATGTGGTGTTGCCTAGTGGTTAAGGCACTGACTGGGACTCAGGAGACAGGTTTTATCCCTGGCTCTGCAACTGGTCTGCTGGATGACACTGGGAAAGTCACCACCTCACCACTCAATGCCTCAGTTTTCTCATCTGTAAAATGGGGATAATTATACTGCCCTCCTTTGTAAAGAACTTTGAGATCTGCTGATAAAAATTGCTGTATAAATAGATATTTATTAATTATTATTATTACTACTACTATTAGAAGTTCAGCTAGATCAGACAGAGATTAGATAAGCAGTATCATCACTCTGCTCTTGACATTTAGGTTTGTGGCAGGAATTGATTAAGAGCTATATGAGAGAGGGCCCAATGTTGAAACTGTGCCAGGGGTTTTCTCCCATCTTGAGCCTTAAGTATGGTGCAGCTGAACAGCCAGCTCCACATTCTCATTGTAAATCTGCTGTTGCAAATCCCATACACATATGCAGCACATCAAAGGGGGGGTGAAGGGAGAGTAAGCGATGGTTTGCACATTGCTCTTTTGGGTGATCTGTCAGTAAGATTAATTGCAGCTGGTTCATATGCTGGGGTGATGAGTTGGCCACTCACCCGCTGGCCAATGCTGAGTAGTCCCACAAGAGCTCTCCCAGAGCAACATATATACCTGTTTACTTCCTGGGAGTAAACAAACCAGATGGAAAACCCAGAAACCAAAGACTGCAGACACTCAAAGTCTCCTCAGCTATGATGTCCTGCTAGTGATCCTTGACCTGGGGAAAGTAGACATTTGGCCACCTAAATTACAAGGGGGACCTGAAACAAAATGGGGAGGAGGGGAGGTAAGGATTTCCCTTATAGCCTTTAACCTAAAGGATGGGATACACACCTGGATGCAGGTGTCCCCGATTCAAGTCCCCCCTTCTCCTGAGCGGAAAAGATTATTTGAACAGGGATGGGCCTCCCCTACCAGATTGGGTCCCCCAGTTTTGAATTGCTCTGGGGCTTAGGCAGAAGATAAGTGGCCAGACACCTACCATAAGGCAGTAATGCACATGTTCAGGCAGGAGATAAGTGCCCCTGTGACTAGAGTGAGGTTTGCAGCGTGCTTGCCCAGAGGCAAAAACTTAGGCACTGAGTGAATGTAGGTGTCTACAGGGTTAGGCGGCACCTGTTGAGTTCCGAGGGGGCAGGGGAGGAAGAGGGCCGCACCCACCCACATCTGAAGGCCCCCTTCCCCAGCTTAAGGGGAGGAGCTACCAAACCCAGGGCTCAAGTGAGATTGGGGGACAACTAATGACAGGAGTGAGGGTCACAGGTTCAAAATCAGGGATGCAGAAGGGGACAGGGCAGCCCAGAGGATTCAGGAGGCCTGGGATCTTCGGTGGCGAGGTTCCCCACTGCTGAATACCCACCCCAGGACCCGCTGCCGAAGTGCTGGAAGGACCCCCCGCCGCCAAATTGCCGACGACAACCTGGAGCAGAAGCAGCTCTGGGGGCCCGGGCCTGCGAGAGTTTTCCAGGGGCCCTGGAGCAAGTGAAGGACCCCGCTCCAGGGGCCCCAAAAAACTCTCGTGGGGGGCCCCTGCGAGGTCTGAGGCAAATTACCCCACTTGCCCCCACCCCCAGGCAGCCCTGGAAGGGGATACCAAGCAGAGAACCCTGGACAGCACCCACAGCTCCTCAAAGCTGTAGAGAGCCAGAAGATGTGGACCAGAGGAACTCTGCCCATATGTGTGATGAAAGGAGGAACAGAAGTAGGCCCCACAGTTGCAGAGAACCTCTCCATCCAACAGCCTCCTCCAGGTGGAATAGATGGCCACAGTGAGAAGGGAGTTTGTGGATCACAGTGGTGCTTACAAACAGGATTTAGGTGCCTAAAAACAGAACTTGGGTGCCTAAGTACTTTCAAGGATCACACCCTGATAGATCTGAACAAAGAAAACATACTGTAACAGGAGAGTGGGTTTCTTCTGCTGACCCACCGAGTTAGCAGATTTCAGAGCCTTTCAGGCAACATGGACTGATTCCTGCTGGTGACGAGATCAGTGTGTTAGCTCCATGTTGGATATAAGGGAGTGGCTTTAACAAGGGGCTGAAATAGACAGGCCCTACAAGGATGGCCAGGTTTGGGAAGAAAACTTAGGCCACAGTTTACATTTTTATTGTTATTTCAGTTAGGAAGAAAGCTATGCCCAGGAAGGAACTAAGTTGTGAGTACACAGAGTGTGTTCAGAGAAAAAGGGAACTCCCCTCACTTACCCCTGGGTCAGGAAGTGCACTCTGGACAAAGGAGGAAAATGGAAGAAGTCCTACCATAGAAGACGGACTGACAGAAAGAGCAGCAGCACCAGACCATGCTGCAGTTTACAAGGGAACAGAAACCTCAGCAGGAACAGCGGCAGGCCCCAGTTTCAGCCCAAGAATAACAGCTGCACCACTTACACAGGCTCTGCAGCAAGCCCAGGCTCAGGTCCAGCAGCAACAACAAATGCAGCTGCTTTAGTGGCACATGAACTGAGGAGCACCGCCTAGATAGCCAGTAATCTCCAGCCCTTCCCTGGCCAAACTAGGATCAGAAGATGCAGCTGGTCACATTCAAATGAATAGCTATAGGACAGCCCAGTTGGAGAAGAAGTTTGCCTTTCTTCTGACTCATTTCTGACCAGTGAGGGACAAGTGGTATATTGGGCCTGGGATGCGGCTGTACAATATAAGGCAGAGTTTGAAGGTTTCAAAGTGAACCCTGGTCCTTAGGGGGAGCAGCTGGATACCTTCACCTGGAGTGTGGTGGGCTGGGTGGGTTGTTGGTTCAAACCCAAGCCCCACACAGAACAGGAGCTAATAAACATCAGAATGGAGCAGAATTTAGAGTGTGTGCCTTGGAGGGACATATGTAGGTACCCCAGCTCCATCTGTCCACACTAGCAAAGGGTGTCTAGCACACAGAGGAGTAGCTGGCAGATGATCTGTCAGACCAGCCACTTCTGCATCCTAAATCTGAGGGGAAAATGAAGAGATCTGGCAACTCCAAAGAGAGGGTAACCACAGCCCCTCCAATTGTATGGGAAGCTGGGGCCCTTGAAGAGATTTTGCCCCCACACGTGGTATTGTGACTATTCTTATTTATGGTATATATTGTGTTAGCACCTAAGGACCTCAAAGAGAATTAATAGTTCTAAGTACTATACAAACAAACAGCACAAAAACAGCGCCTGCCCCAGACAGCTCACAGTCTAGGATTTGGACAAAACATAGCAGGGATACAACCAAAGAAGGCATCGGGGATGAGAGGACAACGTTTCAGTGAAGACAGCATGTGTCTTCACGAGTTTGTTGTGTAGCAATTTCAGTAGTCACAGTAATGGCTATGGAGCTACAGAATATATGGCTGCCTGAGATTATGGCCTGTGGGATACCTGTAGGCTCTACTGTGCCAGTACAGCTGAAGAAGAGATGATGTCCGGCCTAGTTCAGCAGAATGTGGCCACCCATTAGTATGGGAGACATTAGTGAGAGCTGAGCTATTAGAGATGGCAGAAACCATTAAGGTTGCCTTTGTCCATGGAGACTGCTGGACATTTCTCTCAACTGTAATACCCCTTTAACTTGGGGAATTCAAATAAGTTAACCCATGTGGGGATATCCAGCTCATTAGCCTGGCCAATTGTCTTAGGGAGAGACTAGAAATGGTTCCAGGACTCCATGGGACATTGAGAGCCCTGGAACAGGAAATGAATGCTACTGGCAGCAAGAAGACCACAGGGTAAATCCTCAGATGGCGTAAATTGTCATAAGTATGGCCATACTGAGTCAGACCAATGGTCCATATAGTCCAGTATCCTGTCATCCAACAGTGGCCAGTGCCAGATGCTTCAGAGAGACTGAACTTTACACAGGCAATTTATTGAGTGATCCACCCATGTCATCCAGTTCCAGCTTCTGGCAGTCACAGGTTTAGGGACATTAAGGTCCCAGCTCCATTGAAGTCAATAGAATGAGGATAAGTTACAGCAGGTGAGGATCTGCATCTAAATCTTCTGGCATCAGTAAGGAACTTCAAAAGCACTTGAGTGACTTTCAGCTTTTAAGTCACTTAGGCACTTTTTAAAACTTCACCGTTCAGAAACTAGATCGTCAGTTGGTTACAGAGGGCTGGATGACAATGAGCACATCCCAAGGCAGTGGGAGGGGACGTGTGTAAGAAAATGGCAGGGTTCTTCTGTTGAGCTACCTTGCTGGCAGGTATTAAAACCACCAGAGAGAGATATTTTGACTCTATTCAGGATACAAGGGGGTGGAGGGGGCTAGGCAGAGGAACTGAGATTTTGGACAGAAGTCCCTACAAGGAAAACTAAGGACTAGCTACATTTGGGAAGCAATCCTAGGCTGAGTTTTATGGGTTTTTTTGTCATTTGAGTCCCCAGTACAGTCAAACCAGAGGAAGGAGGCAAGTTTGTATTAAATACAGTGTGTGTAGATGCTGTTCAAAGCAGGGGAGAAATCAACCAGCTTATACATATTAAAGCCAGTTCTAAAGTTGGGCATAGTAGTATGATATCAGGGAGGGATTTGCCCTGATTACCTAGTCACTGTTTGCAGATTTTAGAATACTTGTTTGTAATATTAGAAAACAGAATTGATATGAGTAAAATTCCCCCCACATCTACACGAGGCTTTACAATAACTTTAGTCCAAGGAGGTGAGATTTAGAGACCTCCCCCAGAGGCTATACCCACAAACTCACTCTCGATTTCTGTACAGCAGGGATGTGCACACAGGTTTGGGAAGGCTCCTGGATGAAGCCCTAGGATTGTGTGGATCCATCAACTGGTCCTCCTCCATGTAACCAGGGGAGCAAGCAGGGAAGAAAGGATCTTTCAGAACTAAAATTAGTCTAGCAATTGCAGAGCAGAGCCACTGCTGCTCTGTGACCTGGGGTATGGGACGATTCCTTCTCCCTCCTCTGGCCCTGGAGAAACTCGCAGATCACAGCTCAATTGTTTGGCCTCTGTATTAGGGAAGGATGTGGGTATGAATTTGGGAGGTTAAAGAGGTGCATAGGCCCTCTACAGCATTGTACATTTTGCTCTCTGAGTGCAAAAGTGCATCAAAATAAAAATCAGTTCAAAGAGTTGCCTCGGAAATAAATATAAATTTATATAAGATTTTGTCTGAGGGAAGAAAAAAAACTCCTTGGATTACCAAATTGAGTGTACTTCATACAAGATATTTTCCCACTGGAGAAGTAAGCAAAATTCCATAGATTGATCTAAGAAACTTTGTCCATCATCCGAGACTTTCTTTAGAACCATAAATAAGTTATGACTGAGATGAACAAATGCGTTTTAATCTAACAGGTGAATGGAAGAATGCAGTAGTTTAAGGTTCCAATCCCGATTAGATCATTACCTCCATAATATAGTGTGCATTTTACACAGGGCCTGCTCCTGCAAACATCCGTTCATGTGACGAGTTAATCACATGAGCTGTCCCATCAATTTTAATTAAACTATTTTCATTAGTAAGGATTTATAAAATAAGACCCTAACTATGTATAAAGTATATAATCTCTCAGACACTATGACTAATTCTACATAAATGTAATGCTTCAAAGCAGTTTTCCTGAACTATAAAATTACCAATAAATGTCTATCTTAAAATGATTACTAAAATACAAAAGCATTGTTTTTACTTTTGTGATAGATTCATTAAGGAACATGTATATTTAAAATCATATTCCCTCTTTGTTAAATGTTCTAAGTATGGCTGAGAATGAGTTGAATTTAAAGGACTATTCTCTGCCATGTGAGTAATTCGAAACAAATTTTGGCCCAAAGGTTTATTAACTAGAATTTGAAATATATTAAAGTTGCAATGAATGTACATCAAGAAAAATATAAAGGGGGGGGAAATGCTCTATACTTCATGTTAGAATTTCTTAGTAACATAACTTCGTTATACTGTAATCAAAAATGGGAAACCAGCATTAAAACAAAGTGTTACAAACATGAATATAGTGGTCGAAGTTACTGACCAATTCTTTCACTCTGGGTGACCTTCAAAACTGTAGGTTTAAAATTTTGAAACATTCTATGGAATGAGACTAAAAAATCAGAATGAATAAATATATTAAACTCTAACATATATGCTATTTTTCCCTTTAAAAATCCTTTGCTAAATGAATTAGATTTAGTTTTTAAAAAACTTTTAAAGTTCTCTTGATAGTTACAGATGGTTTAATCTTTGGAACCTATTATGTGTTCATTTTCCCTTCAGCATTAATTATACATAATTACCTCCACTTTGCCCATACCCTTTTAAGAACTAAATCTGTTCACATTTTTCATGTAAACGTAAGATTTTTTTAAAAAATAAATATCTCTATTTTTAAAAGGATGAGGTGCCCATTTTGTGAATAAGAGGATGAGTGACCCAGTGTGAAGAAAACTGTTTTTATTTAAATTTCTCTAATATAGCTTAATTACTTTTTAAACTCTGGAAGCAATTAGGTTATAGTCCTTTGAAGTGAGACAGACAACTCCTCATGCTGGGAGCAAAATGCATGTCATTGTTTTCTTTTTATGCAGTGGGCAACGGTATATTGTGTGGGTGTCATTTCAGATGATGTTGGAAAGGGAATTTAGTGGATCCTACTTTTATTGTGAGCAACAATTTAAAGTTAATGTGCTTCACTAGTGAGATCAGACTCCCAGATATACGGAGCAGAATGATTAATACTGAAGGATGTGAAAATTATAATGTATATGCTTATGGAAATCACGGAAACGGATATTCTGGTTAAATGCAAAGTAGCGTTGAATGACACTGATATTGTAAAAGATTGAAGAGGACGGTTCTCACTTTTCAACCTCATCATCTCATCCCTCACACAGGCCACCAAATTGTGGGAGACTATTCTCTCCCCCTCTGTCCTTTCCCTCCTCCTCCCCCATCACAGTTCACTGTCAGGTGCTTTTCCTGGACATACATGGATCAAAGGAAGCCCAGAATATAAGTGGCTATTGTGAGGCTGAAATCCTATCTCTCTGAACATAAGAGAGAAAATGGGAAGAGGATGCTGGCTGCATTTTTGCATCTCAGGATCTGTTGGTATTACCGCAAAGAGCAGGTGGGGGCCGGTGAGCTCTCACCGGGAGCCTCATTAGAGGCTAACACAGTAACTATTATTGGATCAGATCACATCAGGTGGAGAGAAGCTGAGCCTATGCTGACACCTGAGGCAGCCTACTCTGCTCTGACCTTGGCAATCAACTGTCAAGGTCAGCCTTAATCCCCCCATCTGGTTAGGAGACTTCTTGGGGGAGAAAAGGGAGAGAAGGCACCGAGCATTTACCAAGCGGCCTCCTTCCTAACCAAGCCAGGTGCTGAGGGTATGTGGTCGGGGGTGGACTTCTGCAAGTGCTTTTAATTGGTCAAAAATACACTACACCTCCCTATTGTCAGGAATGAAAAGCCCTCCTTTAGGGCACTCTCTCCCTTTCCAACAGGAATGCTCCACACAGTCTCCAGCCAGCAGCCTCCCGGGGGTGGGGGCAGTTTTCACATTGTTTTCCTCGCCCCCATCTATCAACAAACAAGGAGTTCAGACATGACACCTTAATGCTTTCAGCTGCGGATGCTCCTGCTCGCGTGAAAGCGAAGGTGGGGGCAGAGCGCGCCGAGCAGCTGCTCCAGGAATTCAGTCTCGGGGGGGATCCCCCCTTCCCTTGCCTGAAAATAAATCCCGCCCGCCCCAAACCCGAAACTACATATTTATTTGCATGTCATGTTTCTAATGCAATGGGAAACCAAGACGGATCTGCGTGGTGGGGAAAAGCTGCCTTTCACCTTTCAGGATCACTCTTCTAAATAAAAAAGAATTGACCAGCTCTGGGCGCGAGCATTTATCTTCAGGTTGCGGTCATTCTCTTTATTATAGAACCTCGGCAATATATAAATCCAGTCGTTACTACCCCGCAATAAAACTGTAGTGCAGGGGACACCGTACTATTACTTTCTTAATAATCTGCCATCCCTCTGCCTTTAAATCATTCTAGCCCTGTCTTCCCACTTGTCCGCGAGGATCTGTCTTCCCTCCTGGAGGTGCAGACCGCTCTGTTCGTTTCTAGCCTGGGTGACCACAATACGTTTTCCTGGTTGGACTTGCCGATCGCTGCCCGGATCTGCCTCTCAGCCCCGAGTGGTACTTGTCACGTCCTAAAGCTCTTGTCGCCCCACGTGAGCCAGTCTCTGGCTGTGTGTAGGCAGGAGGAAGGGGGCTTTCGAATCCCACGCGTTTTACCGCCAGGTGACACGCTGCACTGCTTGGAAACCCTTGTCCAAGGGCCACCGTGGCTTTGAGTGATAGATACATCGCTTACGTGCCGGTGTCAGGGACATGCAGCACTCTGCCCGTACTGTATGATACCAGCTCCGTTCAGTGGCAGGAGGAAGCCTGGGCAATCCAATCCCAAGACTGAGTCCCTGATTGCACTGTTAGCTGTTTCCTAACAGCAGCAAAGGTGTCCAGCCGGCGAGGGGGCCTCCCTCTCGCACCGCGAGGCGCGGGTGAGGATCCCCGCCGGTGGAGACAATGGGCAGGATATGAATGGGCAGGAGCGAGCGCCTGTCACTGCGAGGGATGAGTCCCCCGGGGCAGCAGCCCAGCGCCGGCATCTTCCCGAGGGATGCGAGTCTCTGATGAGGTCGCAGTGCCGTGCCACCCGGATGCCAGCCTCTCCCATTCTGGGAGGGGAGGGGGCCTTCCCTCCACAGCCTACAAAGTCTGTTCGGGTTCCCTCCTCTCCACCTGATGCTCATCTCCCTCCTCCTCCAGCGCTTATGGGTGGGATCCCCCCTCCCCGACAGTCCCTCTTTGCGGCGGGACCCTTATGGGCTGGCTTGCCTGGTCCCAGCCTCCCAGCGATGGGGAATTGTCCCAGTCCGCACCCATCCAGCCTCAGCCAGTCCCAGCAAACCCACCACCTACCACCCACCCACCAGCCACAAAAGGATCCTGACCAAAGGACGCCGCCCTCCTCCGAGGGTGGGGGACAGACAAAGGGGGCAGCAGACAGGTTAGCCCAGGAAAGAAAATAAACAGGCGAGAGGCTGCGTCTCTTCCTTTGGTCTGTCCTGCTGGCCTGTCAACAAATTGTCCTAATAACCATCCCAGGCAGGCTCGTGTGAGATCCCAACTCCAGCTCCCAGGCTGAACGCTAAAACCCTGCCAGGAAAACCTGGGGCTGCGCCGCTCAACGCCTCGCGCTGCCTAGTTGATTTTATTTTATTTTATTTTAACAAACAAGAACAGTCCCTCTGCACTCATATTTATCCGCAGTCACGAGGCTGCGCCTGGTTGTTTTGTTTTTAATTGTATTTTACCGGGATGATTCCTTCTCGCTTTTAAAACAAGCGGGGTGGAAAAGTACTCACATTGGGGACCACGGAGGTGGGGCAAACCGCGTTTTAATTTATACCTTTGACATTTAAAAGAGCATAATTAATTTGTCCTGCTTGCATTAACATTGCCGAGGAAGGTTCAGAAATCTAACCAGCAAAAAAAAAAAAAAAAAAGAAAGTGTGGGGGGAGGAAAAGAGATAAGGTCGCCTGCAAAGCCTGGTATTTTTTTTTCCTTGAGATCTGTGATCAATCACTCGACTAGGAAGCAGCAAAATAGTAAAGATTCGATAGATTAAAATGCAAATGAAAGGTAGAAAAAGAAACATTAACATGGCAATCAGAGATTTAATAATCGTAAATCACGGTGGATTGTTGTTGGTTTTTTTCATCCCTTTTTTTGCAGCTGCAGTTTGTGTGTGTGTGTGTTTTAATGTTTTAATCATATTCGTACTAGAAATAAATAATTTCGGAAACGAGACTAATTTTTCCCTATTTTAACCGAGGTCTAAAGCACTATTTTTTTAAAAAGTATGTAGCTCCAGATTGCAAACTATCATAAAAGAAAACAAGTTTGGTAAGTTCACATGGGGATTTGAAGGGTGTATATTAACCCTACTACCTAGTCGTTGCGGTTTCTTTTACTTTCAAAGTGAACTCACATGAATGTTTATAAGAAAGGAAACAACTGCCCTTTATTTACAGATTTAATTCTAGCACCGAGTCGCACTGCAGCAAAAAAAAAAAAGAGTCAGTTCGCGAAATTAAAAATATAGCGAACAAAAAAGAGATTTGACGTATACACTCAATCTATTAGGTCCAGACCAGTTCCTTAGAAGATTGTGGAATTTCCAAAATCAAGGAACAACGCTCATTCAAAGGGGTAGCAAATGAATCTGGATCGCAAAGCCAGTTAAACTATCTGTCCTTACCGGTACAGAATATTTCTGTGTCCTTATATTAGTGTGATCCCACTGAAACCGCTATTTGAAAATTGCTATTTTGTTTCTTCATTTCTATGGACTCTAATCCAGTATTCCATGGATGGGTTTGGTTAAGTATTGATATGATTATTCTCCAAGAATGTAGCCTACAAATAATTCTTTTAACTTTAGAGTGCAACACATGGACTTATTTTTGTATTACGGGGCGGGGTGGGGGGGTGTTAATCTTCACTTCGCTGGTAATCTTTTTGGGGTAGTATGATACCAAAAGAGTTGGAGGGGATCCTTCTCTGGTCACATTTTGAATAGTGTTACCCTTTCTCTCTATGTACGAGGTTATCGACGTTAGCTTAACATACTCCACTTCCCCAAAATTAAAATGAAAAGCGAATTGAATGCAGGGGATAGGTTTTAGAAACTCAGCCTCTTACTTAAACGTGGCACCCAACGCTGGATCTGTCTCCTTCCCAGCCTCTGGCTAAACAAATCAAGTTTTCACTGTTGAGATATCCCTGTCACAACCCAATAACGCATTTAGTTTAAAATTACGCTGGGCGCTTCCCCCCCCCCCTTACTTAGGGTCTCTGCAACACGCTGATTTAAGTTCCCCAAGCTCACACAAATTCGCCACAATGTTAGCGTGTCATCCCTCTTCGCTACTTAAATACACCCTTGAATCGACAAATGAACTTCACTTGGGATCGGCGGAGCTGCTGGCTTATTTCTAATGCAAAACGTGCCATTGGTTTGTTCTGGGAGGGGCGTGTGATTTGTTTCATTTGGGGTTGCGTGGGCTTTTTTATGTCTTTTATTTGATTTTCTGTTGCATTCCTCTGCTTACCAGTCCCTGCACCCGTCACCCACCTAAAACGAAGCGTTCTAACAACAGGACGGTGATGCTGATCACTCCGATTTTTCAGCTCGTATTAATGAAAGTGGAGTGCCGGAGAGAAAAGAGTGGGGGGGTTGCCTCTGGTTGTTTTAAAGTAGTGACGCTGGCGAATGCGCCCACAGATATGTTCTTGGGCGAGCTCTCCATACAGTCCCACGCCTTCGACGGAGTGGGGAGAGCTGTTGGTCCCATCTTGAAGGGAAAGATGGGGGAGACTCCCCGATCCTTATTCAGAATGTACATCTGATCCCCGCGCGGGGAAAAACCCCTCCCCAATCAGTGGCTACAGCTCATTTCGTTGAGATGCGAGACAGGTACTTGGGCTAGCATTTCTGCAAAAGGTTACACAAACCGCGGTCTTTCAGACAAGCGTTGGGCTGCTCTACCGCGTCTGCATCAGCTCAGAGATTAAATATATATTTGCACGCAGTCCTAAAGCCCATGAGTACTTGTATTAAAACGGGACAAGCCGGACTTGGGCAGCCTCTGACCCCAGCATGCATGGCTCGGTTTCAGCGATCGCCCCCACCCCTTATGAGATAATGCAATTACAAACATCAATAAGGAGCTGCAAGGGGAATCATTATGCGGTGACAGTGATAAATGATGGTGCCGAAATAGCAGGCTTTTTTTTTTCTCTCCTAACAATCCAGGAGCCCAGGGGCTTTGGGGGCTGAACACAGTCACCAAGGAAACAGCTGACATCCAAAATGGCACCAAAGGGGGGAAAAATGAAGTCTTTCTTTCGCCTTTCACTCGTCCCCCCTTCTTCCAAAGAGTTTAGTTTCGGCTTTAGCGGCAGCTGCCACACAGACATTCAAGTTATTCCACTCAGGAAAGGCCACGAAGATTTTTCTCTGCCCGCTACATAAAACAGAAAGCTGGCTGCCCAGAGTTTAACTACTTTCATGCAAGTATCTCGGGGAGCCGAGCAAAGGCAGATCCTGCATTTCTGAGTAGGAACATGCTGTCTCCCAGTCCCAAGGCTTAATATTCACTCTGCCACCTTTCCTCGCGTTAAGGTGCCGTTGCCTGCAGCCTAAGGACTTGGTTAGCTTGTCCTGTGTCCCTAACAGAGCTTTCTAGTGAGCACAATAAGCGTCCTATGAGGGCTCCAACTAGCCAAAACCAAGGGATGCAAATAGGTATTTTTCTCAGGCACCATAAAAAGGTCACGGAGCCAGGTAAATACACAGCAATTTTCCAGGCGAGTTCCAGCGGGTTGCTGGGACATATGGTGGTAGATGACCCAGCCCTGTGGATTTAAAGGCAAGATGGTGCCTTGTGACGAATAAAAAATACGGGCACTGGCTCCTAAATGTGCCACTTCTTTCCCCCGCGTCCCCGTGGCTGGCTGCTGGCCCAAGCGTGTCAGTATGGGGCTGGGAAAGAGCTGCGAACCCCTTTGCCTTGGGATGGGACCAGCAGCGGGGGGAACAGGAGCTCGGGGGCTTTTGGGAGTGAATGCAAAGGCTCCCTCTGGGTTTCACTCTGCTGGACGGGCTCCAGCCACACACACACTCCCACGCCCCCCCTTGCAGGGGCTTCCTTCCCACACAAAGCGGCTGCCCACACCCCAGGAAACAGGAATAAAGGTAAGAAGATGGTCCCCCACCCCTTTCATCCTGAAGGATCCCAACATCACTAGGGAAGGCTCACTTGGCCCACCACTGAAATGTAAAATAAAAGGCGTTTCGCTCCCCGGTGGCTGTAACTGCCTTTATTTGCTCTCCTCTAGACACACGCTGTTCTCTGTACAACTGCCCGCAGAGAATCAGATCATAGCAAGATCCTCCCCGCGGTCCCCCTTTAGTGGAGAGCTGTGTCGGCGGGGTTGGAGGTGGGGGGGAGAGGGGAATTAAGGCGCTCGATATTAGACTGACTTTAAAAGTAAAGTCTTTTTTCCTCCAGGGCTCTCGCTTCTCTGGAGGGGCGAAGCGAAGTCAGTGCAGAGAGAGAGAGAGAGAGAGAGAGAGAGAGTTTGTGTGTGAGAGAGAGAGAGAGACAACTCCATGAGCGCAAACTACCTTCTTACTCCTCCGCTGTTTCCCTCGCAAACTAACGCACCCCTCCCGCGGCCAGAGCTAGACTATATTTCATTTCAGTCCCAAGCGTCCTTCCTGAGCAAACAGCAAAAGGTCCGATCGCCTCCTGCAAAAATACTTGTTGGCGTCTCCTTTGCACCCCCCACCCCACCCCCAACGAGATTGCACGTGTTTACATAAATGTACCGCTCCACCAGGGGCGACTCTAGACATTTTGCCGCCCCAAGCACGGCGGCATGCCGCGGGGAGCGCTCTGCCGGTCGCCTGGAGGGAGGCAGGCGGCTCCGGTGGACCAGCGGACGCTCCCCGGGCACGCCTGCTGGAGGTCAGCCGGAGCTGCCTGCCGCCCTCCCGGCGACCTGCAGAGCGCCCCCCGCGGCGTGCCGCCCCAAGCACGTGCTTGGCGTGCTGGGGCCTGGAGCCGCCCCTGCTCTCCACAGGCACAACTTATTGCTCCTTAAATAGTTATGATCCGGACAAGGCGTCCCTAGGTAAATAAAGCCCCGATGAAAGGCATGGCTCCGTGCAGCAGGCCCAGCCCCCGGCCTCAGCCAAAAAGCTGGCTGGAGCGTGTTGCTCCTGGGCTCATGTAACTAGCTGGCTCTATTTTGGTTGTCTCTTCCCCTGCCCCCGCCCCACCGGGCTGGGCTATTAACGGACGGGGCTGCCGGGATGGGGCCTGGGACGCGCAGGAAGGGGGAAGAGGCGCTGTCCTGTTCTCGCCAGCGGCCAGCTGCGATCGCTGCGCCCAGAGCGTCCTTGGGTGACAGGATCGCCCCGGAGGGGGCCCCGCGCGGCGGCTGGCACCTAGCGGCGGGCCAAGAGGCTGCCTCCCGGGCCAGGCATGGCCAGACAGGAGGAGGAGGCTGCCCCCCAATCCTGCAGCAGCAGCAGCAGCCCCCCCGCAAACAGCCCCGCCAGCTAACTCCTCCGCGCCACCTGGGCTCTGCGCCTTACCGCGCACGTGCGCCGCTGCCCAGGGGGGATGCGGCCGCGGAGATCACACCGCCGCTTACTTAAACCGCGGGGGCCCCGCTTGGTCTAGAAAAAAGTCAAAGGAAGCACATGGCCATAGAGTTCATGGCCGCGGCTTCCCCGCCCCCCCGCCCCCGGGCAGGCTGGACTCACTGATTTAAGGTGATCCCCAGCCTCTCCCAAATCACTTTGCAAGGAACAAATTGGCGGGGGGGGGGGGCTGTTTTGCTCTCTTGCGTCTGAAGCCGTTCAGCTGAGCGGAGCACACGGCCCCGTCCCCAGTGCGCGCCCCGGAGGGGAGAGAGACGGGCCCGGCTGGCACCGGGGGCTCTGGCTTCGGGGGATCCGCTGCGGCGGGGTGCGACCGCCCCTCTCCGCACCAAACACTGACACAAGCGCTGGGGAGGGAGCCCCCCCCCCCCCTTCTTGGCAAAGGGAGACAAAACCTGCCTGGTTGCAGCGAGCGGGGGATCCCCCGAGTGGGTCTCAGACCCTCCCTACACTTCCACGCATCCCTAATCCGCCAAGCGATTCCCATTTGAACCGCGAGTCACTCGTTTTATGGCTAATTCTTTCCACATCCCCGGTTGAAGCAGGGAGCCCGTCTCTGGCGGCAGGAGAAGCGCCGGGACCGGGGGAACCGAGTCATTTTCCCAAACCCCCAAAAGATGGCAGTCGAAGCTGCCAATCCTCCTCCTCGGGCTCTGCAGAGCCAGCGAGGGCCCGGGAGGAGGAGGACGACACCACTGGGCTGTTCTCCCTCAGCCGGCCGGAGAGTTGCGTGGTTTTGTTTTTAACACACAGCAGCGCGTCTCCCTCTTGCTTTCCTCCGGATCCCTGCAGATCTCCAGCTCGAGATGCGGAGCACACAGACCCACGCACACACTCACTCACTTTCTCACAGTTACGGTCCCGATCACTTGGTGCTTCCAACCTAAACACAACCCAGCTTGCCTGCCTGCTGGAAAGTACAGCGTTGGCCTGTCCACGCAGGGCTGGGGAGGGAGGAGAGAAAAAAGGACTGGGGGGGGAGGGGAATAAAGCCTCCCCAGCTATTTGTTTCCCCCTCTTTTAGGGCAGATCGCGGCGGATGAATTGCAGACTGGTTGCCAAAACTTTCTCTCCCCCCCTTTCCCCCCACCCCTGCAGCCTTTGCTTTGAATGCGGGGTAGCTAGGAAACAGCAAGCAGCCTGCGAAGACGGAATTCCCAACGTGTAAAGCGGAGCCATTGAGAGAGTGCAATAAGGCGTGAGGGGGAACTAATCTCCCCATTTACATGTTTGTGGCAATTTTATCTAAATGAATTTTAATGCTAAACGAGGGATAATTCCCTATTTGTAACCCGTTTACTTCTCTTTCCTGTGCCCCCAAAGCCGCCTAAGATCATGCGATGAACAATAACAATGAAAATACTGTCAAGTAGATTCTTCATTTGGAATGTGTTATAATTACAGCGGATTCAATGGCTCGGGGTAGAAGAGTGTTTTTAATGTGAAATGTACCAACCCCTCTTCTTTCCCCCCCCCCCAAGTCATATTAAGGAAGGCGCCTTTTGTGAGGCTTCTCCCCACCCCCAAGAAAGGCACAAACGCGTGTGCTCTTTGTTTGCTGCAGGGCGGTTTGTTTTTGTCTTTTAGGAAACATTAAAAAAAGAGAGAGAGCAGAAAAGCAGCAGCAAACCCCGCTCCGAGCGGTCCCATTTTGGCACAGAACTGGCCTTATTATAAACTCACAAGGCAGGATCAGAAATGTGCAATCTCCTCCGTATACTGGCCCTTTAAAAAGAGGGGGGTGGGGGGGACGAAGGTGGCAAAGAACCGAGGGGGGGGGATACCCACTGATTGATTTTCCTAATTTACTAGGCTCCAGGAACCAGTCTGACTCTCCTCTGCCCTAATACTGCCCAGCTTACCCCCTTCTTAACCATTCCCAGGCACACAATTCATCCAATAGGTCTGATTCTCCACGCCTTGGCCCTGGTGTAGATCGGATAAAATGAAGAGAGCTACACGAGTAAAACCCTCCGGAGTGAGTGGAGAATCAGACCCATGGAGTCCTGGGCAGGGACTTGACCGGAAGCAGTGGGGGAGAAATGGATGGTTAGTAGTAGTTTTAAAACACATTATTTAATGGAAAAAGTAAAGAAATGGCCATTAACTGCTAGTAACCACCTATCAGGAGGGAATTATTCCCGTCCAGAGGACTATTTGCAGACTGAACGCTGCTCTCCCTTCTAGATTTGGGTTTTTGAAAAAAACCTGCTCCCGGGGGGAAGTGGGGGTGGGGTTTAAGGCTAAAGGCTTATTTTAATGTCATAAAAGGGAAGTGTATTTAGAAGGGAGACTTCGGAAGCACACTCCAATAAACAAAAGGTGAGAGGGCACAGGACTGCTCCAGCAGGTAAGCCAGTCAATCAAATATCACCTAGTAAACCCACCAAACAACTGGTTCCTCTTTTCAAATGGAAAATAGAATTGTTCAGGGCGGGTTTATGGGGTGACATCTACTTGAATGGCAGACTTCAGAGCTTTAGCCAGTCAGATGCTACCTTTTGTTTACCAAGCAATCGCAGCTAGAGGTTTTTTTTCTTTACGAATTTGTCTTAATTAAAATATTTGTATATTTTCCTTGCCCTTAGGAAACATTTTTTATAGCTGCGATTATATTTAAAGAAAATTATAAGGTACTGCAGCATAAACATGTTATTTTGTACTATTTAACTAGCTGGCTGCAGTGCAGAAAGTACAGCTGTACTGGAAAATTGGTTAATGATCAGTCTTCAGCCAATCAGAGCACAAGACTTATTTATGAATATTAGATTTTAAAAGTCTATCATCCTTAGTTTGAGTAGTTCATTTGCCTACAAATATGCACTTATCTCAGGCAAGGTTTTAATTTTTTTTCTAAATACACTCAGTTCAAGAAAGTTTGATCTGTCAATAATTCAAGTAATGTAAATAAGGTATTAGAGATGTAATTCAGGGAGAGAGAAAATTTAAAATGTTCATCCACTATTCTGCAGTTAATGTTCTTGGATGTTAAATTTGCTAATAGGCAACAATTATTCTGACAATTTGCAGTGTAAGCTTTAAGAGAGTTTCTTTATATAGAGTGTAGCATTACTTTTAAATAACATACTAGGAGTTTGATATTTAAATAGCAATTATAGGTAAATCTTTTTAAAGTTTCATCTTGCAGATGCTGGGTTCACATATTACTAGAGAATCACTACAAATTTGGGGGGCAGCAAACAAAGTTTTCAAGCAGTGGAGTCAGCATGACAAAAAATAATTTGTTTTTATTTTAGATTCAGATTTCATTACTGCACTCAAACTACTACAACTGGGCTTTGAGTTATTATACAATCCAAACTGTTTCAATCAGAAACTCTAAGACTCAGTGTGCATTGATTATTATTAATAATAATTAACTCCTTGGTTTCTTGATAGAAAAAGGCTATCAACAAGCATTTGTTTAACCACAACAAAAAGTATAATTAGCTTATCCCACTTAGTAAATCTGTATGCATGCCAACTCATACCAAACTGCTACTTTTACAAAAAATTGCAATAATACAGTTCATTTTTCCAGTCCTTTTTGCACAAAATTTATTTACAATGTATACATTAACGCTCCATGATGGGACTATGGAAAAATGCACACGACTGATGCTTTGCCCAGAAATAAAGTCAACATATTAAAAATAAATCTTCAGTTCCATGTTTTGAGCTGCATAAAACAGGAAGTGATGTATAAGT
>NC_066620.1:17692510-17787510 GCF_025201925.1 Gopherus flavomarginatus | reverse complement strand
AAATTCTGTAACTGCGCATATAATTTAAGTGACTTTTTTATTTTAAAATATTTTTCCAAATATTTTAATCATGTTAAAATGATTAGTGGTTTAATGAAACAAGGTGGGTTTTATTTTGTCAATCACTTCCAGCATTTATTTCTAGTTTATTTACCAGGTAATGGACCTCCCGGTGAATGGCTTGAGGATGGTTTTCGTGTGCGTGACTTGAATACAGTTACTATTGGGGACTTGCCTGCTCGATTGGACTGGTCTATCATGGGCTGAACTATTCTTCTTCTAGCATTAATAAACCTGCAACAACAAAGAAAAGCAAATTGTTATTTAAAGGAAGAATTCTATTACACCAGGTCTTTACTAAAATGGAGGGTTGATTTGGTTCTCTCAATTGGTCTATGTGCAGATTCAAAGGCTGAAAAACCTGTAACCCCTGATGACCTTTGAGAATACAAGCTTGGGGTTTCTGAGTTGATTTATGTTTGCCTGCTTTTACCACAGTTGGACACTTCCATTTCATCTTTTCATGGGGGAATTAGCAGAGTTTTCAGGAAACAATACCAGCACCGCTCTTTTCAATTCAAAAGAGGGGAAAAAATTGACGAAGATAGAGAAATGTTCATAAAGGCATCTGTTACTTCCTCTAATTAGTGACATTTCTGTCTTATGTTCTCTGACTTCTTTTTACAATTTTTATCAAAACCTTCCCCACCTCTTGCAAACCTAATTCTATTTTAATGCCCACTATTAAGATAATGAACTGTGATGGCAGTACACCATCAAATGAGAGAACGTCTGGAGTTTTATCACCACTAGCTCACATTGCTGGGGACTTCAGAGCAATGCATTCCTTGTAGAGATTTCTTGGTGGTGGTTTTTTTTTTTGCTCTTTATGCAAAGACTGAGGTCAAGACGAGGTCATGGCTATACAGTAATTGAACTTATAATCCTGTTTTCCCCCTGCTAGGCCTGACCATTTACAGCAAACATCTTGTTAGATTGCAATTACTGTACTACTCAAAAATCCCCACTACAAATGAAAAGCAGCTCTTTTGAAATAAAAATAGTTAATATTTGTCATCTAAAATAATATTCATAGCATTTTTAACTCCTAAACTCAATTAGTTTTGGAACTGTTGGTATGATGAAAATGATATTCAAATTGAATACAAGTAACATAGAAAACCAACACACATAATACAAAATAAATCTCATCTGAGTCTCTTCTGAATACAGCCTTAATGGCATTAAGATCATAATCAATGAGCTAGAGTAGATCTTCACTCTCTGTCATCTATCTAATCAGCAAACCCAATGAACATCACCTCCAAAAAGGTCCAACTTCTCAGCAAAGATTTAAGAGTGCTCTAGAGAGGTCTCCTTAAGAAGACTGCCTTATTTTTACAAACTATTCTTCAGTATTTACTAGTGGAAAAGGAGTGTTATAAGTAAAATCAAACTATACTTGGCAAAATAAATCACCAAAGTACATTTTGTGAAGCAATATTCTTAACTTGTCTTCACGGTGTGTTTGCCACACATTAGCAAGATCTTTATTGTAATAAAATTAAAAGGTACCACAGCATTCCAGCATGAATCTGGTGTCACTTCTGCTTGTTCTCAACAGATATGGAACAATGATCACAAAATATAGAACTTTATGATGTTTGTACCTCAGTAATCTTTAAAGGAGACATCTACAGTACAGCACACTTAGTTTCCTCAGATTTCACTTTCCTGACGGATTTTCATTACATAAGTCCTCAGAAAGTTAATCAAGATGTGAATTATAATCAGCCTTGCCTTGCCAAAACTACTCTGGAAGCATTCTGTACTCACACACATACACAAGGCCCTATTCTGTAAATCTTACACATAAATTAGGTCATACTTTAATCAGTACCAGTTCTGTATCAATTTTTATACACACTTCTAATACAAAAAAAATAAACTACAACAAACTGTGCTGCAAATCAGTTCATCATTATCTTGTACAAACCATGAAAATTAGAATCATGTGAGCAGAAGGTTAGATTAATTCTCATTCTCATTACAAGCACAGGTGTAGCACAAACACCATGTAAAAAACGCTATTAAAAATATCTGCTTTTTTCCCTCCCATTAACTGTCTTAGCTCCATGACCAATTAGAAAATTGTTTAATACTAGGAACGTGGCATTTGAAGAAAACAATTTTCATAGCAACTCTCATAAGAAAAACAACAAAGAAATTAGGTATATATTTTGGTAAGCCCAGAAGGCTTTTGTTTTTCCTATGTGCATCCTACCCTTGTAGTGCACAGACTTCTAAATACCTGACAGAGTAAGAAGTCCTGGGAGAATAAGGGGCTTTTCCGGTAGCCATCTGAGATTGGGGAGCAGTTTTATGCTTGCTAGCTCTCCATAAAAACCCTCATTTAGGAAAATCTTTTCACCCAGACCAAGAAGCACACAGCTAAACAGCTTAAATAAACTGAGAACATTTACTAGTACAAATAACCAAACTTTTCAACCTCCCCCCTTCTCCAAAGGGCACACATAATTAGTAGATTAGATAGCTGGAATCTTACTTCAATAAACTGTTTAGTCAGGTCTTATTTATAAGTATTGGTAAATACCAGACTAAAATAAAACACATTCTCACCTGTTTGTCCCACACTACCACTCACGATGTCTACTTTCAGTACATTTTACACACAGATACTTCCTTAAACATTCTCGTATGTATTTTGTATAAGAAGATGGATTCTGCAAAACAGCCATGTGTTTGGATGCCTTAGGGGTGAATTCAGATGCAAGAACATTTTCCTTCTGGGCAAAGTAATAAAATGACATTCTTGCTCCTCCCACTAGAAGTCAAACTGAGGTCAGCTCCCCATCCTTGTATCTGTTTAAATAAACTGGTCCAGCTGTTTGTTTCCAAAATGCCCTTTAACCTTCTGTCCCATCCTCCCTGTCTTTGTAACAGAATGCTTTGCTTTATAGTAGATTCCAAACTACTATGCATTAAAAAAAGTATCCACTTTAAAGTTTCTTTATTTTTCCTGTGAAACCGAAAGAACATATTGGATTAAAATAGGAATAACTGTTCCGCTTTCAGAGAGCAGAATGGGATTCAATTATATCTACAAATCATATCTTAGGGCTGTTCACAAAAAAAGAAAAATATTTAGTTATGTTTGGAAAAGGACTATCTATTTAGGAATAAAACCTTGCCACCACAGTTTTTAGTAAAGGAGGAGCAATAGCAAGATCACTACTTGAATTTGCAAAATTCTTGTTTGATACAATGATAGAAGCCCTGGCGGCAACAAAACGGTGGTACAAAAAAAAGTTAACAACAAAAAAATCCTCCAATTGTTCTTAGCACTCACATCACTCTCATTTCCCCCTTGTTAACATTCAATTACTTTAAAAAATGTTTCTGTTTAAAAAATGCAGAAGGAACGAGGACTAATGCTTAAAAAAAAAAAAGTACTTACTTGTAAAACAAATGCTTAGTCAAAACTAATTTTCTCCAAATACAGATCTTCTACCAACTCCTGTAACAAATTACAGTTCCATTCTGGCAAGCACTTAACATCATACTTAAAACATAGACATAATTTTACTCATGTTAGTAAAGTTATGCACATGCTTAAGTTTTTGCATAAGGAATGTTTATTTTCACACTACACCATGTGTCAATAAAGTTACTTTGATGCAGACTCTTTCTCCCTGAATAGCAGAGTCAATAGCTGCTTATAACTAATGTGATTTGTCAAAGTGCAAGTCGGACCTGCCACCAAACTGAAAAAAGTTAACACATTGTGTGGAATTCTGCAAAACAATGCATATGCAAATGGATATTTTGTGAGGGGAAGAGAGTTGAACAGTTGGGCAAATGTACAAGCTCAGAGAGGCTGAATTATTTTTTAAGTTAATCTCATTTTCTTCTCCCTTTAGATAAAACAGCTTCTATTCTCTCTTTGCTAATCAGGCAAGAATGAACAAAAATCTATTTGTGTAGCTTCTCCCCACTCTAAAGAGAACCAAGAGGCAACACTTCTTGTAAATATGCATTTTGCTGAACTGTTTTCTTTTAGACTTTTATTCTCCAGTGGTAACTGTAGCTCTCCCCTATTTAAAGGTCTCGCTATTGTGACAATGAGCATCTCTGGTCACATGGATAAGTCTCAGACCAAAGCCCAGTGATGCAGCAATCCGCCTTTGAACTTTGACCTTCAGTTCCCCTGCCTTCACTGCAATAAACAAGTTTTGTTTCCTCTCACTGAGAGGCAGCATCACCCGTGATGACAAACAACAACAAAAAACCTTTACCAGCCAATAATTTTAGGGTGAAACAGGCTAAAATGCACCAGCCAGAAAGTGAGTATTTTCACTAAGTCACAAAACCCTTCAAAAGGCACATTTTGCAAGTTTCATTTACAGCCTGCCTGATGTTTTTCACATAAATCTGTGCTTTTTCCTCTTGCTGCACCTCCCTTTGTTGCTTGTGTAGTCATCTGCAGCGCTAGCTGAAAAAGTGTGTATTTCACACTTCTGTCCATTAAATAAAATGAGGCCCTCCCTTGCTATCACAGTTTTCTAAAGTCACCTTTGCTCATGACTTTACTTCATGGTCAGAGACTTCCAGTCTTCAGTGCGAGCCCCCTGAAGATAGATGTTTAGACTTGATGGTGCATATAAATTTAATCCCACCTGCTCTCCCAAAATACAAACATTTTTACAATATTGCCAGTCTCTGAGCCCTTATGTTGTTCCCTGTCAATTTCACACTGGAGAGTGGTGTTGGAATGCTGGCCAGGGGTTTGCATATCAGAAGTGGTGCTATTAAGTGCCAGAAAACACACTGCTTCAATCATTTTGAAGCATGTTCTAGCAAACAGGATTAAGGACTATAAGAAAACCCACAATACCTATAAAATGGCAAACACCATTGTTAAACCAATGCCTTTTGTATATTTCACTTTTAAAATGTACCTATATACTTTGAAAAGAAAGATGACTTTCAAATAAAGCATTAACAGGCCAGCTAGGATCCATCCACATAAATACTTGTAACAAAGTACCTAAGGCTACCAATGGTATCATTTTTACAATAGGTTATTTCTGAAAGCATTACCCTGCCTTCAGTTTCAGTCACCAAAACTGCCAAAAAAACCCACTTTCAGGACTTGCAATATTCTATACCACTTACTGGAATCACTCATTTATTTAGTGTTTCCACAATTTTTTTCAATTTAACACCTACTTTCTAGAATATTTAAATGTAAACTTGTAATAATCCGAGTGTCACAGTTTAGCACATTTCATTGCTGCTTTACTCCTAATTCCCAAATATTTTCAGTTTTGCTTGTTTACGTACTTTCCTGGGCCTTTTTAGGTGGTAAATTAAAGGGGAAAAAAAGTTTGCAGAAATTATTTCACAAAATTTTCATATTTCGAAGTCTAAAATGTGCTTTAAAAACATCCTTAAAACCACATTCAAGAATCAATAGGTCCCTCTCTAATTTTAGATACACAGAGTAACTGGAGGTTTCCCAACTGTAATCATACTTCCCACCTCTAAAATGAGAAATAAATACGAAAAAAGCTCTTACTGCGGGTATTAAAAAGTTTTTATCTTGAAGCTAGTTAGCAAGCTTAATGATCTATAACCACCATTCATTAACTTTCTATGCTTTCTACACTCCTTTTATTTGTGAAAAAACGGTTTCAAGACACTCAAGAAAGTTGATTCAATCTAAAGCAGACCTCATGAAGCCATGTTTGGCAACTTTTCTTGGTTTCTCCTCCTCCTCTGAAATGAAGATAGACAGAACTGCAATACGTCATTTACAACACTAAATAGGAGTAGGGAGGGAAGAGAATACATGCTCTGCTAACTGCCCTCTTAAGAAACGTAATATTGGAATTTACTCAAATCACAGCAAGTCCATCAATCAGATGTATCAAAGTTCTCCCTACAGCTTAGTTGTCCTCCTTTGGCAGTACTGGAATGTTTGTCAAATGAAAATACAGAGGTTTGGGTATTGTGTAAGATAATATTTAAGAGTGAACTACAAATAAAATACTATTCAAAACTAGTGATGAAAAACCACTAATTAGCTGACAAAATTGATGTAAAGCACTAATGAAAACCATGTGCTGTTCTGCAATTTTGTTTTAAAAATAATTTCTGACTTCAAGCATTACTATGTGACTCTACAAATGTATTCATATTGTGCATTCAGAAAAGTTTCTTTGAAGCAGGAAAGTGCTATTTATTCTCTTGCAAGCACAACCTGCTAATGTACCAAACATATCAGCACAAAGACAGAAATGATGAAGATGTGATCAGATATACATACCTAGTGTGTATGCCTGGCGTGCCCTACATTTACTGGCCAGGCACATAAGAACTATGTCTTTTGTCAGAATCCTGCTTGATCTTCTTTGAATGCTACAAAATCTCCCTCTCTTTCCCCCTCCCCACACCCCAGGCAACTTTTTGTTATTCATCGTGGGACACACCCACACTATGCCCAGCCCAAATAAAAGGAATGGTCTCTGGAGAGCTATGAAGGAGGTTAGGAAGGCATCCTGCCATTGAGCTGGATGGAGGAACTGCTCAGTTGCTATTACCACATCATGGTGGCACTAGTGCCCACTCTTGGTACATGCCCTCCAGAAGGACTGACAACTGATGGGTCTGCATAGTGACAGATTCACCTGGTCCTGGTCCTGCTTCTCCCTTGACCCAAACCCTCACTTACACCCAGGAAGTCCCCAAAGAGCACAAGGGTAAGGGATACCCGAGTGATCTCCCAGAATTCTACTCCTCTCCAACTTCCCGTGCCACTGAACCATACTAGGTTTTCTGTGTCCAAGTGTCTACGGAGTTGGGGAGGGGACAGCAGAAATCTTACTCCCTGACACCACAATTCTTGCAAAGAAGATATAAAACCACCTAAGTGGCCAATTGATGCAATAGTAAATCCTCAAGCAGAGAAGAGCCAGCAGAGCTAATCCTCTGCTTTTCCCCAATCCTAGACCCCACTGTAGAAGCTCTCTAGTGATCCCCAGGTGCCACAATAACCCTTTAAGGATCACTACAAGCTGCTAAAAATTAGAACAGCATTAAAGTTGTTCTCACTTATACCAAGAGCTGAACTGATTCTTTACAGCCATGAAATAATACTATGGGCCGAGTTCTGGTCCATCACTGGAAATGGATGCCCAGTTAAAGACCTTTCTAATCACCAGTGCATGTCCTACACCCTGCTTCCAGTACAAATAATCTCCCTGAATGGACGTATTGAGTTGTCTTTCATAGATTATAAAGCCAGAAGGGACCACTGTGAACATCTCATCTGACCAGTTCCTCTAGTTCAGTGTTTCTCACACTGGGGTTGCCACTTCTGTAGGGAAAACCCCTGGCGGGCCAGGCCGGTTTGTTTACCTGCCCCATCCCCAGGTCCGGCTGATAGCGGCTCCCACTGTCCGTGGTTCACTGCTCTGGGCCAATGGGAGCTGCTGGAAGCAGTGGCCAGTATGTCCCTCGGCCTGCGTCGCTTCCAGCAGCTCTCATTGGCCTGCAGTGGGGAACCGCGGCCAGTGGGAGCCGCGATCAGCCAGATCTGTGGATAGGCAGGTAAACAAACCGGCCAGGCCCGCCAGGGGCTTTCCCTACACAAAGTGGTGACCCCAGTGTGAGAAACACTGAGCTTCCATTTCACAGACTTTTCTGGGTTATAGAAGCACACGCTGAAAGGTGCAGACCACACTCCTGGCCTCTAACCCCTGGAATGTCCTTCAACATGCCTGCAGCAGAGTGTGTGTGGAGTGGGGCTTTCATTTGAGGACAGCCAGAATGGGGGTGCAAATCTTCCATTCTGAACTTACTCTTCATCTGCGGCTTTTTCACATATGCCTACAGGTGGGAAAACCAAAAAAATGGTCATCAGAGCTGGATGAATTCTAGATATAGGCCTGAATATAAATCCTGAATCCTAAAACTCTGAACTAGGTCTGAACTTTGTAACTCAGGCCCAAGTCTGTTGCATACCAAAATCTACAGTACAATCAGGTTGGTCTTCAGAAGATAGCTTCAATCTGGCGACTTCAACTTTCTGTTCTATTGCATGGATTGTGCGGTGAAAGGATAATGTACTGAATTGGCTTTCAAATCTTATTGCAAACCATTGGCTATTTCTTTAAAAAGACTATTCCCTCTCAGGAATATCTTCTTCTGATCTGGTATTTCAATATCATCTGTTTTTTGAGCTGAATGTAGTAGCAGTGTCTGATTTTGATCCCTGCTGTCCTCCTGTGTCCACGCAAGAGGCACGTGCACAGGCAGCAGCAGTGCAAGTTTCCCCACTGACACTCTAAACTAGAGCTGGACAAAATACTGGCAACTCATCCATTCAAACTCAGCCAAGGCTCTGAGATTCATTGCATTTATGGACATCGCAGCCGCAACCTCAAAAAGCTTGTCAACGTAAGTGGGGGTTTTCTAGGATTCCATCTGGCTTAGCACATATACCACGAGCACTGCTTTAGTATGTAAAAGTCCCTCAGACAAACGATCAAAAAAGCATATAGAACTTCTCTTCCTATCTAGTCCAGTGTCTTGCCTTGACCCTGGATATTCCCCTCCAAGAGGCTGGTGGCCCTCTTCTGAGGTCTAGTGGCTAGTCCACACAACAGCTTCTTTCCAGTGGGGAGCCTTGCTCAGGCCACTGTCCCCCACCCACTACTTATCATGGATCTTATGGGAGAGTGGGAAGATGCGCCCAGTCCTGTGGCCCACAGTAAAGAAGTTAGAGCAAGCTGACTGTTCACACTACTAGCTGCTAGCTCAAATTACCAGGGGTTGAGAAATGCTCTTGTGTGTGGAGGCTATGGATCTCTGTATTATGTCCTGTCCTCCAGCAGACCACTTACGAATTAAAGAACCAGTGTCCCATATCAGATGCTCCCACCCTAACGGGTCACTGGAGTGAACTGAGAGCAGCCAACCAGACCCCTGAAGAGCCTCTTAGGGGCATACAGCCACAGAGCCTCTGAAAACAAGAAGAGAATACAAATTGAAATGCTACAGTTTGATTGTGAATCCCACATGGAATGAACCAGGTAGAGTCACCCAGCAACCCATGTCCTGGCCCTTTAGGTAGGAGAGGGTAGCTCCGTTTCAATGATGATTTGGTCCTTGCTGTTGTTGCTAAGACTACGAACAAAGGTGGCAGTCGTGGTGGTGTTTTTGTGACGCAGACATCTGTTTAATAGAAACTGGTCTGAAACCACCAATTATTTTTGCATCAACCATGAAAGAGCATCGGCTAGTAACAACTCTCAGAGACTACTGATCTATTTAAACATCATTTAATGTACTGTTTCAAAATTTTGTCTGGTATTGTGATTCTCATTTTGCTTGGAGATTAATTTCCATGAGTGGAATCTCCTCGCCATGACATTTTTTTAGGGCAAGGAGAGGAGAACTGATGTCCCCAGAAAGTGGTATGATCAAATGTACATGGGTAGGTCAGAGGAATGGCACAGAGGAAGGAGGCTTGTATGATCTTGGGGCACACAAAGCTTATCACAGCTAGGTCCTCAGCTAATCTAGATCAATGATGCTATGCTGATTTACATCAGCTGAGGAGCTGGCCCTTTTAGGGCCGGGGTGGAATTATAACTGAATATTAAGAGGCAATGGATATCACAGCATTTTAACCACTGAAACTGCTATATGACCTAAATGATGTTTAGGACTGCAGTGGTAGATTTTTTTTTTTAAATGGTATCTGCTGTTTTCTTTTCTTTCACTAAAAAAAGACCCAAAGGTCTCTTTAAGTATTTAATTCTAATACAGACAGTGATACAGAATTTCTGCAGGATTATTTAAGACCAGACTGGGCAAAAAGCACACCCTCAAAAGCACTTCCTTCCCATATGCCTCTGGCTAAGTTTCACTTTTGAGAAGAGAAAATTGTTTTATTCAACAAGGAGGCAACATTTGCTCCATTTTTAATATTTCAGGTTGACTTTTTAACTACTCAAAAATGCAGTTTGTTCTCTGTAGGTGCAGCCTGGAGCAAGTTTATGATGTAAGTGAGGGAAAGGGTCTCTGAGGGCACAGTTCTTAGCTTGTCGGGGTTTCAGTTCTCAAGGGTTAATTGCTGTACACCAATCTCAGCAACTGTTGACACAAAATAGGTGGAAATCAGGTCTGTGCAAGCACAAAATACCAGAAAGGCAAACTGTATGTAAACACACTTAAGACAAATTTGACAAGAATAGACCAAAACCTGACTTGCAAAGAAATGACAAACCATTACTTCCCTCCTCCTCCACTTCCCTCCCTGAGATTACTTTTTCTAACAACAACAAAAAAACCCCACACTCTTATTTTAAAGAAAAACTGTAAGCATCTCAATGTATTTAAGACTGCTTGGCAGGGATTGCCATAATGTATAAGGTGTCTTATATGTTTCATGAATAACTCTGTTTACACATAGCATATACTTGGGTTTCAATAGTATTTTTTTAAACATAAACTAACAAACTGACCTAGACCCTGATACAGCAGAATAAAGCTCTTGCAAAAGAGGGAAAATAAGCAAGTGGAAAATGTATGAACAGTGTCTTTTAATCTTATCTTCATGACACCTGACAGCACATTAGTTATAGAATATTAATGCATCCACTAAAAAGTTTGTCATGTACAAAACTATCATAGAAAAAGATGGAATGCCTAGGGGAAAAACAACGTTTGCTACCTATTAACTTCTAAAATGCCAAACGTCTTGATTGTCATTTTCTCGGCATGTTTGCTTTGTCTGTAGAATGCAACATTCTGCAAAGGGAGCTGACTTTCTTCTATTTAAAAAGTGTGTGAGTTAATATACACTTGGTAATTGCTGTCTGTCATTTAATTTATTTGCTGTGTACTCAACAGTGGTTGATTTGCTTGCAAACTAGTGGAAAATCACTAGAAGTTCACTTTTCTTTTTTGTTGGACCCACGTATCCAAGGAAGGTCTTTCCATATCTAGCAAACAGTGATATTCAGATCGGTACAGAGGGCAAGCCCAAGGGGTAGGCACCGCTGGAGTCCCACTTAAGGCCTATTTTGAGGGTTTAAATAAGCTTTGTGCTAGTTCTCTGCACAGAGGTGAATTTTATCCAGAAGGCCTATTATAAAAGCAGTGGTTCAAAGGTTTTAGAACAGATCACGGTAAAGATCATCAGACCAAGTTTTGGTTACTTTTTGTGCATGCCAACTGAAATTCACCTCTGAGCAAACTGGCTAGCACAGGGCATCAAAACAGAGCTCTACATGGCTTGTAGGCCTTTTGTTGATCCTTTGTGCAGGGATAAATTTTACCTGATCTGCACACCACCAAGTCGTCCATGATCTGCCTTATCCTTCTGTCACAATGGAATGTGTGGTCTCCCCAGTTCTGTCTCATTTAAAACTGCACAGAGTTCCTGTTCTATAGGATCTTTGCAACAAGAGGATTGGTAACAAGTAGGGGTCTACATATTTATGGATATGCACACAGAAAGTCACCTGACCAAGTCATGACCCATATGCAGAACCCTCCTTGGAAAAATAATATAGGAAAAAAAGAGGGACTAGCTGTTGCAAGGGGTTTCCAGTATTTCCACAGCTAGAACACCGGAATAATTTTGGTGCTGGTGATTGTAATAGAGAATATTTAACTTGTCTTTAATGGCCAGCTTGAATGTGGTCTCTGGGTATTACTCACCTTTTCTCTTTTGCACATACTACTGTATGTGTGTCCCCTTTTTCTGAAGTGGCAGAAACTGCAATGTTGCTAAACAACCAGCCAATGATGTACCATCAGCTCTACCAAGGTTCTAGTGCTAACCCTTCCTATTATCAGACAGGATATTCATGATCAGAAAGATTAAACTGAGGCCAATGCACTGGACAGTACAACCTTCCAATGTATCAGTTATTATACAGGCTGAGGTAATGTATATTTGTCCACACTGCCTTGTGAGTTTTAATCTTGATTCAAAGGGTTTATAGTCTTGAAATGTGTGAGGTAATTCACACTCCCTATGAACTCCACTCTATTTTAGTCTGGATCCAGGGACAGCCTTGGGGACATTTGAAACAAACGGCCTCATGGGTTACTCATAGATGGCAAGAATTTTGTCTGTGGGCATTATAATCTAGTCTAGTTTGGGGGCACCAAGAACAGGGCCGGCTTTAGGCCAATTCCACCAATTCCCCCGAATCGGGCCCCGCGCCTACGAGGGCCTCGCGCCCAGTGAGACTCTCTTTCCTGGCTAGAGGCGCCTTTTTAATTTTTACTCACCCGGCAGCACTCCGGGTCTTCAGCAGCACTTCGGCGGTGAGTCCTTCGCTTGCTCTGGGTCTTTGGCAGCACTTCGGCGCCGGGTCCTTCAGTGCTGCCAAAGCCCTGGAACGAGTGAAGGACCTGCCCCCAAAGTGCAGCCGAAGACTCGGAGCACCGCCCGGTGAGTACAAGCCCCATGTGGTTTTCTACATTTTTTTTTTTATATAGTCATCCCTGCCGGGGCCCCGTCGAAACTGTTTGAATTGGGCCCCGCACTTCCTAAAGCTGGCCCTGACCAAGAACTCCAAGACTGCTTTGAACAAAGAATGGAGGACAAATCAATACCATAGCCATGTGGTGTAGATGGTAACCTACTAGAAGATAGTCCTGAAGAATGAAGGGTTCCCCTCATTTAAAAATGTAGTCCCAGAAGAAAAATGAGGATGGCTTTCTTTATATATACTGTAAGTACCTACCACCTTTGTAAATAATTTATTCCTCTTTTGTTATTTAAGTATTTTAACCATATAAATCATACTTAAGTCTGTGGTATAAAACATAAAACTAAATACATTTAAAAACAGCTCAGCTGTAATTTTAAAAATATGAATTTACTGTTTTTTTTCCTTAAAACCAGTCAAAAGCAATACCAGGGGCACACTCCTAAGATCCTCTGACATGACAATACCTGATGGATTCTAAATTCACAAGTCTTCTCCCTGAAAGCTATTTGCTCAGCTTTCCTAATAATACCTTGGTTGTCTGGCAACTCTCCAGGTCTGTCTAAGGCAATATGCAAGCTACACATTTTTGACTGATTTCAATATTTTCTTATGAGTAACTATACAGTATTTTATGTAGTGAGTATTCCTGATTACTATAATTTAAGAACCAAGAAATAGACTACAGATGTAATACTATTATTACAATTGGCATTCAAGGTGAAATGCATAACAATTAGCCAAGACTTAGTGAAAACATAAAAGTAAAAATCTGTTTAAAAAGCCCAGCACATGGTACATTTAGAACAGCTAATTTACCACACATATTCTGAACTGTTTGAATAATCAAACCATTTACTCAGCAAGATTCCTTTTTATGGTTGGTGGGCTGGGGGGGGGTCCACTTCCCCTTCACAGAAGCCTACCTTCTCACCTTAATTTTGCTTGGGAGTAACAAACACAACACAATGTTTAACTACTTTTCATATTGTACATTCTCTTTTACATCTGTTTTTCTTGCTTTAACATCCTTCCTGTGTTTTAGTATTATTGAAAAGCAATGTTGAAACATCTGTAAATGTATTATTAAATTATATTAAGAAATAAAAGGGAGAACAGAAATCTGATGATCCTGATTGATGGCTGAAGTTATGTTAATTTGTGAATGTTTGAACATTTACAGCTAAATATGTACCTGTATTTACTCCATCTCTTCCTACTCAAAAAAGTATTTACTACACAGATTCTAATTGCAGCTTGACCTTTACTAGTTTTATCTGTTTACCGTAATAAAAAGAGTAACAGATCAATCTTTAAAAAGTGCATATTTTACTACCGATGACTGAAAACTCAGTGTGAAATGGTTTGTAAGGGCAATAAACCAAGTGTGTTTTGCCCATTTATTCTATTTCGCAGTTTTGTGAAAATGCATTCCTGTGTAGATGACCAGCGCCAGATGTATGCATCACTTCAAGCAAGCCCACTTATTCCTAAAAATAGCATTTAAGTGGATCTCAAGTGCTGCATTGGTTCTATGGTGACCCTCTGAACAGGGATGAATTTCACTCTCAGTGAAGTAATTTAGCTAAGATGGTATGCATTCCAAGTACCCAATTCAACTCATAGGAAATATTGGAAATGGAAGTCTTTCCCATTTACATCAACAAGAGCTAGATTGGGGCCTAACTCTGAACTGTGGGGTAACCTCTGTACAATACTACCTCCTATGTATTTCTATTTATTTATTTTTAAATGGCCCAAAATCCAGGCACCCAAAGCTGAACCCTACATTAACTGCAGGTGAGCAGAAGAAATCTCTTGCTATTGGGCCCCAAATCTGACAGACCTCAAAAAAGACCCGAAGAAGAGCTTGGTGTAGCTTGAAAGCTTCTCTCTCTCACCTACAGAAGTTGGTCAATAAACGATATCACTGCACCCATCTTGTCTCTCGAAAAAAACAGGCATTCATCTATTCCACACAAAACCACTGGGGCCTGTTTACTCATGACCAGCAGGATCTGGTCCGTTGCTTCAGCCATCCCTTCTCCCAACCCACTATGCAAAGAGAGGAAGTGGAAAGAACTTCCACTAAGTTCCTTCTTACTGCCCGAAGTGGAAAGGGATGAAGATTATACCCCTGTCTCTCCTCCCACTGCTGAGAAGTAATCCTTTTACCTCTAGGCAATGGGGAGCCTCCTTCCTACTGCCTGATGGGGAAGGGTCGTACAATCCTGTCTCCTCCATAGAGAGTGAAAAGGAGTCCATGGTTCAAGTACTACCCCATCCCAAAATGCTACTTCCATATGGACTGCATGCATTCCCCATGCAATTGGGGAAACATACCTTGTGGTGCCCATGTTAAAAAAATTCTTACAGCTGCTTCCTTGAGAAGCTCTAGCTCCTCCATGCTTTGGAACTTAAAATTTGGCAGAGGGGAGTTGTCCTGGTGTCAGGGATGTGCCATTTGATATCCCAGTGAAAAAAAGCAGCCCGAATTTGGCCAAATCATAAACATTTGAAAAATCTCCATTCGCATATGCTCAGTAGAAGACTGTTTGAATTTGGAAGCTAAATTCTCCAAATATTCTGTCTGTAATGGGCATGCTCCAGACTCTGGGGTTGTGCAGGACTTCCTCTGAAATTGCTGTTCCAGGTTACGGTCTCACTGGGAACTGAGAACAGGCAGAGTGTCTCGCCAGTGCTCTCAGGGTACGTCTACACTGCAATTAGTCACCCATGGCTGGCTCCTGCCAGCTGACTCAGGCTCACGGGGCTCAGGATAAGGGGTTGTTTAATCGCAGTGTAGGTGTTCCAGGCTGCAGTCTGAGCCCTGGGACAGTCCCACCTCACAGGGTCAGAGAGCCTGGGCTGAAGCCCGAGCCCAAATGTCTACACAGCAATTAAACAGCTCCTTAGCCCAAGCCTGAGTCAGCTGGCAGAGGCCAGCCACAGGTTTTTAACTGCAGTGTAGACATACACTCGGTGGTCCCCTGCTGGTGCCCAAATAGCGTGGAAGAAAAAAGCAGCCTGATCTGAATATAGAGAGAGAACATGAGCTGAACTTGGGACAGCAGTGAATAGATTGAGACAAGAATCCTTGCTAGATAAGGAACTAAGATGAGGACCAGAGACAGGCTGGAGGGGACAGAAGGGGTCAATGAGGAGGGGAACAGGGACAGCAGAGTCTTCAATCACTAAGCACATTCCCTTGCAGAACCAAGATTCCTGAGTCTCAACATTCCTTTGCTGTTAGAAAACAACTATCAAACCCACTTCTCTCTAGTGAGTGGTCTACCCAGAGGATGACAACATACTAGTGCTATCATTTACTCCATTAGCTCAAGTAGGAGAGATCTGAACTGTGGACTAAAGTTCCCAACCCTGCTTATGACCCATATGGGTGATGGTATTATTCCAGATGATCAGATTTTTTATTTTTTCATTACGTTGTAAAAAAACCTAAGAAATTACATACTAAAAATCTACATTTAAAAAAAATTAATGTCAGTTGTGACTGAAACCTTAATTTGGTCCTCTTGTGCACAAGCATTATGATACAGTCTTTAATTATATGCTCACATACTCTTTTCCCACAGGGATCCCTAACTCATTCAGTGCACAGGCTAGACTGTGCTACTGTCAGTTTTCTGAAAATTCAGACCATGGGCATCTCAAATTGGGTACCCAAAATTAGTGGACATTTTTCACCTTAATCGTTCTGAGCCTCTGTCCTCCATCTGTAAAACGTGGATAATACCACCCCTCACCTCAAAGAGGTGTGCAGATTAGCATCTTAGTGCTTCACAAACATTAATTAATTAGACTGATGAGCACCACAGAAAAGTCCATGAGGAAATTAATAATTCTGTCTTAAAAGCAAGGTTTGAATAGCATGAAGCAAACGAAGCACCGAACGAGCATAAAAGAAAAGTGAATAGCTGCTCATTCCATGTGTACTATTCATCCTGTGCACTGAATGAGGCAGGAATAATGTGGAAAAAATAGTATGTGATCATTTTTTTAGACTGTTTCATAATGGATACGCACATGGGGGCTAAATAAAGATTGCACAGGCAATCTTAAGTTTGGTGTTTACTAACTTTTGAGTGTTTGACTTTGCAGCCTTACCATTCTTTTACTCTGTCTCTGTGTGTGTATTATATGTGTATATATATATATATATATATATATATATATATATATAATACACACACACACACACACACACACTTGACATTGAACATTGAATACACTTCTGTAGCACTTGATGAGAACTGCTTTCCCTCCTAAAAGTGCCACTAGTAATTATTTAACATTAGCTCTTAACAGGGATAGATTCAGGTGGGATGCACTAAACAAGGAAACTATAGATTGTTTGATATACCCTATACTAGCTCTCCGCTGAAGTAATAAGTGATTGTATTGCACTTTCTGGATGTTTCAATCACAGAGCAAAAGTTTCTATCACAGGGGAAAAATACCTTATTAACCTCTACTCTGTCAGATCCTCTCTATGTCCATATATGCAACACTGTCAGCAATGATCGAGTGCCCCTTCTAGTTCATGTTATCATGCTCTGAACCTAAACCACTAAGTGGTTAAATGACTAACAAGAGAATCACTTGAATGGGTGATTTAGACTAACAACATACTGAACTCTGCCACTATAGTTCCTACAACAGGCTTTTTGCTAAACAATGACATGTCACTCTTTCGACAACAGAAATATCCAACAGTTCCAAAACATGGTTCCAAATGCAAACACGGCTTGGTTTACAATCAAAATCTTTTATTTATAAAAATCACTTACCTGGCCAATTCCAATATAAAAAGTATTTCAGTTCAAAACTTCTGCATTTTTAAGATATCTGTCCCGCTACTGATAAGTTTTATGGGACATCTCATATCTTCAATCCATGCATGCAACCTACTCTAACTTCAAGTGGAGTTGTGTATGTCAATTGAAGGAACAACAATGTTTCTGAATGCATGTGAAAAATCATCCTCTTTTCACTAAGAGTTTGCAAAGAAAATCAAGGTACACAACTAGCATTTATTGTAAAGGCATCCAAAATATCACAGAAGATATAGATCAAATGGTTTCAAACTGCATAAAACAAACCTTCTCTTCACTGACTTTTTGTGGCAAAGTTATAATGCTATCCAGAAAAATCCAACGTTCCCACTCTGGACTAACTACCATACTACTAGACATGAGTTTATGTTTTTCATGCACATTTCATGTATTCCCACATGCTATGTTGCTGCCAATAATTTATGACTGATCTGCACCCGGGCTGCCCTTCAGCATTTTATTTAATCTTTGCAACAGTGATTTACAATGACTCATCATTAATACAAAAATGTACATGTGTGTTAACAAGTTTGGAAGAATCTAAGAAGGAAGGTAAAAAATTTTTTTGAAAGTTGTGGCTGAATGACTTACGAGCTGAAGAAAGGCAAAGTAAACCATAAATGATCTGTTTGCTGTTCCCTGCAGCAAACAATTCAGGCAAAATAATTTGTTCTCATGCATATCTTGTTATAAAAAATATATTAATAAAAATTTTAGGAAACATTTTCATGTATCATCAACATTCAAATTAACTGTTTGGTGTTTATCCCACAGGTAGTTTTAAGTAGTCCTTTGCATGGCCTGCTCTCTCAGACTTTCAGTCATAACATCCATTTTTTGAAACTGTCCTTTTTGAAAGCCTGTGTACTGCATTTTGGCATTGCTGCCCTTTCAAAAATCAATGGAATCAAACATGGACACACAATTTAAAAATGCACTTCATCAGCTCTCCAGTTTTGAATCATTTAGGGGGGAAATTGTCTCAAGAATGAATACCACAATTTAATTGTAACTCCATGGGAGAATTCTCAAAGTGGCACCTGCAGTATGACTGCCTTACATCCAGGAGACTTCAGTGAGACTGTATTTTGACCTGCATTTATTTTTTTCTTGCACACAGGGAGCTTATACAGACTTTTTTGACACAAAACCAAAAAATATTTTTTCAATTATAGGGCAAGTTGGGTACAAAGAGAGACTATAACGTCACTCAGGATAAAAATCTACTAATGTTAGTTCAAAAGCATGCTGCTGTCATCATCTCCTAAAACTTTTCGTAGGCCACCCTAAACTGACTATTTGTCCATAGGAAATCATATAGTTCAGTCAGATCCTCCATTCATATTTTTCCTTGTTGACTGAAAGGACTGACTTTTTATATTTCTCCTCATAGTTCATGGCCTTCATTCATAGACTCAGCCTCCAAAGGTTCACCCAACATGAGATTTCTAACAAAGGCAGATACATAGCCTTGGAAGAACAATTTCAATATCTCTATAGCTTACATACGGTAGCTATGCTCACAGAATATTTTTGGAAGCATACAAAAGATTGAAAGCAAACTAAATCATCCGTAGGAGCAGAATTTGAAGTAAAGGATGGTATGGGTTGACGTACCAACTGTACATAGCTACACATGTCCAGAGCCTCTCCAACGCAACAATCTTTACTCAGCCATTATTATTAAGTAGGAGCCCTGGTTATCTACATGGCCCCTAAAATGGACAAAACCACCGATAATTCAACTTAAGGACAACAATACAAATTAAGATATTGATTGGACCAAGGGTGGTGTAATAAATCTACAACAAATAAAGATACTTTCCCTCCCTAATGATTTGGAGTACTGAAACCAAATTTGCTATTAAAATATATATGATGATATTTTTAGGACATGTTTTTTTCTTTTTACACTAAGTATCTGGAAGCACACTTCAGTATATAAGGTATTCTGTATTTTCCTTTAATCAGTGTCTTACAAGGCTGAAAAAAAAAATTGATCTCCCAGGTCTGCTGTGAGGTCACAGAAATTGATAACCCTTACAAGCTATGCTTATGTGAGTCTGCCTGTGTTTCACAGATAGTGCACTTTGTAAATTAATCCTCCAAAGGCAAATATATTGTAAGTAGCTTGTTATCTCTAAAGTACTAAACTGAAGAATACATGGGATTATATTGACAGAAATTACATTTTCTGTAATGGGGTTTAATATATCTGAAATCTCTCCGATAGGCTCCTAGTCTCTCTCACCAAGGAGAGCTTGTTAATGTAGGTGCAATGGACATCAAGACAAAATTTATTCACTAAAATGGATTAGGCCATGTAATCAGAGCTTCAGTAATATTAATCTCTGACACTTATTGAATGAAGGGGGAGGGAGAACAACTTTTGTCTGCACCCTGGCACTTCTGACTCCCTTCCCCACAGCAGGCTTACAGCTTATGTTGGCAATTCCTGGGTATTACTTCAAAGAGGATAAGGTTTCCCATCATAAACACTAATTCAAAAATATTAGAACAATTAATTAGATATACTTAGATTCACAGGGTTTTAGGTTTTGATACACTTCAAATGTGACATTTGTTCTGCTGTTTTGTATGAAACCTGGATTTCAATTACAGTATTGTTGCAGTAGCAAAGGGTAATAAATCAGACTTGTTAAAAATAGTCTTGATGCCACAATTTTGTACTTAAATCGGAATACCCAGCCACAAATAATAAGCAATTTAACATCTGCTTCAGAAACAGTAAAGGTTTAATTTTTTAAAGCCACCTCTGCTACAACAAATCAAGGGTCCCAACTATCCTTACTTTTAAGTTAATAAATTAAACACACAATTTTTTTCCTGTAATACTTCAGTGGGGAAAAGGCAGATTTTCATTAAAGTTTGTTTCAAGATTTTCTTTTCTTTCTTTCTTTTTTAAAAAACTCAAATACACTGAGAAGATCCCAAAATAACTTTGTTAGTCAAAAATAATAATTTGATATAAATGGTGATGGACTCAATCAATACAGCCCGAAGAAAATGTACAGAGTGGTATGTATCTCACTTACATTTTCTGGGTCTCAAGTGATTGATTTTTTAAAGGATGGGTGGGCAGACACAATTATATCCAGGAAAAACACAGACATGCATATAAACTGATATGTAACTATTTAAAGAGCTATGGGAAAGTAAATACTATATGTTTTCTGCAGTACTAAAACTATAGTTCCCATAACTGAAACCATTATGTAGGCTACATAATATTTGCATCAATAAACTTCCACAGAAAGCAGACAACTGCAGGGTGTGTCAGCAGAATGCCAATCATTGGAGGCAGGTTGCTAGCGGTCAGAGTACTGGCTGTGGGTAAACACTGAGTAAAATTACTTACCAATTGTTCACCTGAAGTATAGTGAGCCCTGTGTCTTGTGCCAACTGCTTTTTCTGTTCTTCTGAAGGGTACGGGTGCTAAAAGATACCAAAATAAATATATAGATTTAAAATGATGGTTTTATTCACTTTTAATTAATAATAAAGTCTGACGTCTATTTAAAAAGATGAAAATGCTGAGGTGTGTCACTCTTTTGTAATTATTAATGGGCTACTACATCATTTAATTAATGGCAGTAAAAGACAAGCCAATTATAAAGATTAGTGAAGTGTAGAAATAGCTGCTTAGGATACTGGCAGTACCTTGATACTCAGTGCGGATATTTGTTGCAGTATCACAAAGTTTTGTGATTGTCTTATGTGAATTATTAAAGTCATGTTACTGAGGGCTTTTTCAGCACTTCACTATATATATAGTGGTGCTTACATATAGAGTCTGATTTAATGAAGGGAAATCTTATCTGTGCCTGAAAATAATTTGCAAATAAGATCAGCATCTCGAACAGCAACAAATGCTGGGATTTTGAACATAGGCCAACTTAAGGTCAATGATCAGCACATTTTTGTCTAACATTAACATAGCTGTGCTACACTAATCATGAGAGACAGAAAATAAATACTAGTTTAAATGAAGACAATATTAAAATTAAATCATAAGTTTCATTTCTTGTGAGAATTTGATTGCTTTCTCAGAAAATTCACTAATGCATGAATACAAATTACTGGTACTTAATAAATTAAAAGCAAAAACCACATCCACGTCTGAATTTAGAAACAACTTTGCCAACATTGTTTTCCTTGATGTTAAAGTATTATTGTCCTTAAAGAAAATGAACCAAAACCACAAATACAGCAATTCTCAGGAACAAATGTCATTTAGGGTAATCTATTCTGGCCCTATACTATAGGTAAAAGTACCACTAACTTGAAATTTAAATGCCAGAGCATCTGGGACTAACTTCTGGACCGCTACATGACAAAGTTATTTTAAAATTACAATAAAATTATTTGATAAAATAGATTTGACACGTCCAAACAGCACGTTAACAGTTGCAACACTCTACCGTATTATGCACACATCCACTTTTCCACAAAACATTCCACTGTTCTTTGGCATTGCCATTAGACGTAATATTACAGAAGATGTAAACTAAAACTTTTTTAAAATATAGGAATTTATAACTCAAAATCCAGTGATCTTACTTCTATGATAGCTATTGAACACATTTTACATACTACTCTGAACCACATAACCAGAAATCTAATAGCTGTGTTATACTAATTGACATTACTGAATTACCTCATCTTACAAACTATGGACCTTCATAATTCAATTTGTTTTCTCTTGTCAGTTTGTCCAACAGAACAGAAAGCACATTGGAGTGGACTCTAACACTAACAGAATATGCCTATGACACAGAAAAATGATTAACATGACTTTTACCCATCAATGGTGGAGTATTATATGTAGACTGAATATATCTTATATACTTTCCAATACCAATATATTTTTGCCTTTTGAAAATGCTTCCAGGGCAGCTCCAGACTGCTAATTACATCTGAGCTACATTTCCATTAATGACAAGTATAATTTTATGGGTATAAACATGACACAACCATTGAAAGAACATTCATAGAAACTATTCTGAATTATATTATTTGTTAAATGTGCTGATAGCTACTCCTTGCTGAGTTTGCTAGCCACCTTTCAGTTCTTTTATGGTCTATGGTCACAGTATCAATGCCATTTAAGTTTACAGTCAATGTAATTGCTGCTGCAATTCATCTGTGCTTTATTTTCAGAAACATGTTTGTACTTATATACTGCACAGCAAACTGTTGTGTTTTAGTTATGTCCATCAACTTGATCTTAGTCCATTAGAAGAACCTGACCATTCAGCTTGAAATAGCCTCAGTATTCTCTTCGAAACCTTACTATGAAGATTTGCAGACTTTCATTTTAGTTTTACTTCTCATTTTAACTTTACTACCATAAAAGGATATGCTTTATTTTCTTATTTTGCTTTGTCACCTTGCATGTGATCTGAGTTGAACAAACTGTGTCTAATTTTATGTAGCAAGCAATAATTACTAGATAGCCTCTAGCTACTGGAATTGAGAACTCTGTCTCTATTTAGCAATTTTCAGTTGTTCTGGACTTTTTTCCAAATAGTCAAGACCAGATAAAATTAGTCATCAGAATAATACAGCCACTGTATAAATAATTGCTTTAAGTGTATCAAAACAAAATTCCTTGAATCACGGTATGTTTAAGGTCATCTGATTTTTTCCATAGTCTAGTTATTGGCTTATTGTAGCATAAACGTTGAATTTCATGAAAAATCTATAATTGTTATAATCACATGAAATCCAGGACTTGATGTGGCTAATCCCTCTCAGCCAAAAGTTCACGAGGTAGGCTTTTTATACGGACACTCAATATGCTTAAAATATCTTGAACACTGTGCATCTTATTATATAAGCTATTTGTGGATACTATGAGTTATGCCTTTGTAGGCTTAAAAAAAATGACTTGACAACTAATCAACATGCCACAGGCTAGGTTGCTATAAAAACTTTCAAAGCCTTGTTGCATTCCCACCCACTGGGCTAGTAAGGCATATGCTACAGGCAATGGCAGACAACACATTGCAACAGAGATAAAGGGAAAAACCCTCAAACTGCCATTTTATTAAGAAATAAGGAAATTCATTCTGTACTATCACTGTTAATCCTCTTTTCACATATGTAGCAGTAATAGATAGTTTCCATGAGAGTGCTCCTTTATTAATTTTGTTTAAAAGGGACAAAGACACTCTTTAAAAAAGTCACTTATAAATGTAGCACTGATTCCCGTTGGCAAATATACCTAACACTAAGATCACTTTGGGATATCAAAGCAAATTGGACCACTGTTCAATAAACAGTGACTTGAGACCTTTACTTTGTTATGTACATTAGCCTCATACCATTATCTCTTAAAAGCTTAATTATTTGCAAACAATTGATCAAGAGGTGAATTTGAGAAAGGAATGCTAGGACCACTGGGAGAGCTGCAACGCATTAGGAGAGCAAACAAAATTACCTTTAGATCTTACAATAAGAATTAACGATTGGGACCATATATAGGGCAGTGCAGTAGCTGAAATGTTCTTTCTGGAGTGTTTTCCATTTGATCTACATTAACACCTCAAGAACGAATGAAAGCTATAAAACAGTGATTATGTAGGGGAAGGCTAACCCTCCTTCCCAGAATCAATCCAACACATGTATATTGGGAGATTGCAAACTAGCTTTCCTGCAGAGGCTAGAGGAAAAGGGTGCTTCCAAGAGATATGCTCTAAGAATTATTTTGGGAAAGTTTGATGGCCTGTGTTATGCAGGAGGTCAAAGAAGATAATCACATTGGTCCCTTCTGGTCTTGGAATCTATGAAAATAGGTAGCTCGTAGGGAAACAGAAGTTCAGAAGCCGCCAGGCTTACAACAGATAAGGGCTAAGGCATTACTGTAAAATAATGGGGCCAAATTCTACTTTTTTCTATTCAATAGGTTGCAGCAGTGTTATAGTGCAACATTTAGCCTATCTGAAACCTACCACTTGTTCCTTACTATAAACCTAGTACAGAAATGTGGATTGTTTGACACTGTTAATGTGTTTTTGTGGCTCTGTGTTATTACTTGTAATAATGACTTAGTACAGAAGTGATTGCTTAATAATCCCATCTGAGCCTGCATGCAAATGAAAATTTAAACCTAGGGGATCTGCCTAGGGCAATATGAACAGTTAAGGAACATTTGAAAAGGTAAAAATAACTTACGGAGTTTAAGTCAGAGCAGTCATTTTAGCAGTAACAAAGCAATGAAACTGACAGAGAAAAATGTAATTTTCCATTATGTTCTCTGTGAAGAGTTTAATAAAACTGAGAGAGTAGCATTCCTGATAGAACGTGTTGTTGTTTTGTTTTTAAAATGCAGCAGAGAACTTGTTTAACCAATCAATAAGACTTCTTTATTCTTTGACTACAGTCAATAGGTAAAGAGAAACTCTCCAGTAAATACAGATGGAAAGTGTCCAGACCCATATCTTAATGATACTCCTTGTCCAAATGTACTCCTTTCATCAAATTTTCCACTACTGACTGCAAATGCGGATGCCAGGACAGTGATACACTTTATCTTATCTGCCCTGGTAACCAAGTATCAATAACATTCCCTCCCTCATTGCTTTGCCCACTATAACAGCACATTGTAATGGTTGCAGAAAAATGGAAAATAATCCTGTACAGAGCTTGCTGCTGAGATAATGGAAGGCTAAGCTGTCCCTTCTCAAACCCCAGATTAGTAATTTCTTGTGACATAGAACTGCCTCTATACCCAAACTGCAAAACAGCTGTAACAAAGCACAGGGATAGAAGCAATTTTCAAGCAAAATGTTATATGTTATACTTTAAAAGGTATGGGAATAGGCACAGGAAGAACTGATCTAATATGAGGAGTTATGGCAACTGTCCAATATAATAACCCTTATCAAAGCATGTTCTGTTGCTTGGCTGAATATGTTGGGAGAACAATTTCAGAAGTTCTTTTATCCTTTTCCTCCAGTCCTCTGCCTCCTCCACAGCTAAGTTTAATGCATTTATAGAAGATGACCTTGAGCTAAACTCTGGTATGTGATGGAGAGATACTTACTCCCCCCAAAAAACTCCCCCTAAAAAAAAAAAGTCTACCACATGGACTTTCACTGTATTAACCATTACATTCCTGTATTATGCTATAAAATGTTCTAATGAAATATTTTTGAATTTATATATAGTCTTATTTTAAAGATTCTTACTCAGCTATATTACGGGTCTAAACCTCGCTGTTCAATTAATAAACAGAATAAGTAGGTGATCTGAATAATACTGACAAATTACAAATCAGTTTTATAGTTACCTTTATATCTTGTTTAATCAAAAGTTTTTCACTGTAAAAAATTGGCTAATGTGGGAGGGAGGGGTTTTATGTTGTACACGTGAATTGTTTACGTTGTTCACTATTAAATTGATCTATGATATATTTTAAAAAATCCATAATGCTTCCTTATTGTATTTCAGCTTTATGAATTAGTTTTACTGTTTCAGTGAATGCTTTTTTGTCTCCTGACTGCACATTATCAAAGAGACACTTTGTGCCTGCTATTTGCATTACAAAAGCAGTGCATGGTGTCGTCTAAGAACATAGCTTGAATTTATAGTAGTTGAGTTCTGTATCCTCACACATAGTGGAATCAAAAGAATAACTAGGGTGTCTGCACTAGCAAAGTAGCCAAAAGCGTTTGGAACACTAACAGTAAAGTCACAAGATTTCAACCTGCTTTCTGAATTCTCACCAGTGTATTTAGAGTGAGCAATAAATAGAATGCATTTAGACACCGTTTGCTCATTTTCCAGTCTGGGAGAATTAGTTTGTAGGTAAGCCCTATTCAGTAGTGGCTCTAAGAAGCTGCCAAGTTGAGGTGTACAGCTATGAAAATCAACTGAGAAACTGAAAGCTAGATCTTGTTTGTCGCATGGGAATGAGTTGCACATCTAAGGAAAAGCTAAACATTTCACAGCAATCACTTTAATCTAAATAAATCCACAAAGATACAAAGGAAAACCTTTTATAACTTTTGCACAACCAGTTACATAGTTTAGCCCTGTAAATCAGCTGTACAATGCTACTGTATTGTCTGTTTAGTTTGTTATTTAAAACTCGTTTATTGTATTTTCAGTACATAAAATACATGTAGTGAGTAAACATAATAGAAGAATATATTAGTATTAAATACACAAAGCAGACCTAGTCATCCTTTAAAATTATTATTTTATACACACACACACACACACACACACACACACACACACACACACACACACAAGCTTAATAAGCTAGCCACTTCTCAATGTGATTTTAATAAAATTGTTATTAAATTCCTGCACTGGTAGTTATTGAAAAGTTAACTGTAAATGCAAAATCAAAACATAAAAACATGTAATATCTGAAGTAACTGTGGTGTCTTTCCATATTTTACAATGTGAAGTGATACTCTGCAGTTTGGCTTCTACTACATCAGAGAATTCCTAAGGGACAGATTCTGAATAGCAACTTACTCCACAAAAGGTCTTATTGATTCCAGTGGGAACCACTCAAGGAGTAAGGTACCATTCAAGGTGAGTAAACGTATCCAGAATTTGGTCCTTACTAAGGAAAATACACTATATAAAGTATCTGAGCATCAAAAAAGAGACCTAGTTTTGTTTGGGGAAGCATCGGGGGAGGGGGAGAGGGGGACAAGTTGTGTTTTCCTGAGAAAAAGTGTCTATGATTCTCTCTTTCCATTTCCCCTTTGTAGATAATTTCTTACAAGAACTGTCTATGAACCCGTTTTGGCATACACAAATGTGAATCTCCTCTCCGGCATTCAAGGAGAGATATGGTATGGCTTAGGGCACTCTGCCAATACTTTTCTGGTGTGCCCCAACAATTTATGCAGACTGTAAGCATTCATTAAGAGGGGGAGGGAGAAGAGATGTGTGTGTGTGTGTGTGGGGGGGGAGTTCAGCTCATGCCCTACACAAGATATTACAGGAGCCAGAGATGGAAAAGCCTAATAGATCATCTAATATAGGGGTTCTCAAACTGGGGGTTGGGACCCCTCAGGGAGTAACAAGGTTATTACATGAGGGGTCACGAGCTGTCAGCTTCCACCCCAAACCCCACTTTGCCTCCAGCATTTATAATTTTGTTAAATATATTAAAAAGTGTTTTCACTTTAAGGGGAGTCGCACTCAGAGACTTGGTATGTAAAAGGGGTCACCAGTACAAAAGTCTGAGAACCACTGACCTAATCCATCCCCCTGCTACTACAACATTGTTCCGTTCTTACAGCACATGACCCACTACGTTGTCAGGTTCAGGTTTAATTATCCCAAGTCATGGACCTTCCTTCACTTCTCTTAGCCAATCTAATAGAGCTTACGGTTTTGAGGTGTGAACCTAATTCTTGCTCACACTAGTTTAACTTCATTGACTTCAGAAAGAAGCCCCCACTCTACACCAACACAAATGAGTGCAGACTCAGCGAGGTAAATGCTCACTTTACCTTTTACCCATTACTCCTAGTTAAATCCTGCGGTTCTGTACGAGCCAGAAGGGATGGGAAAAGAGGAACCAAATGTCAGCAGAGGAGTGGATCCGTGAGTGAGGAAGGAATAGAGAGGAACCTTCTGTTCTCTATACCCCACTTCGACCTCTGATCCTGCACGAAATGCAGATTGCATACAACTACTAAGGCTAAACATAGTTAAGTGTTTCATTAGCATTGTATAAGGTACTGTTAAAAATTAATTTTGCTGGGAAAGGACATGGGGACTGTCAACTTTATTTCAAACAGTTTCATCCACTTACATAAAAAAAATCTGAGTGAGTACAAAATGTCAGAAATGTGAACGGGAAGCACTAATACAGTAAAAGCCAACCTCTTCTTCAGGTTGTATTTTCACATTCTGTACACAGTAGACATCAGCTTGACTGGAAAGTGTTTGATTATATATATTACAATACATTTTGTTAATTCATTACAGAAGTAATTCCTTGCTATTTTGTTAGCTTAGTCTATATAATATTATAGTCGGTTAATGGACTTTCCCTTTCTGAAGTCCAGGGTGTTTGGATTTTTTTTATATATATTAATACTGTATAAAAGCCAACTGCATTTGAAGATAAATAGCTTAGGACAAAGTAATTAATACGAAAAGGTGCATCCGTAAAATAAGTGACATTATCTTAAATGTAATGCAGTACAAACAGCAATGAAATATTACACGAGTGACATTGAAATAACAGAGTAAAGGCATTACTTAACTTCCAATCCAATTATAACTAAAATTCACATACTTAAAAGCAAGCTTTTTAATTAATCCAACTTCACACCAGAAGGATAGTCACAGATCTCAAAAGGTTAAATCCATCTTTGAACAGTGTTCATAAAAATCTGCTGTCTACTCCAAACTTCTTCCAAGTTAAAAGCTCCTATCAAGGAGGAAAAATCCACAACTCTAACAGAATGTTTCCGTGAACATTATATAAATAAGTAGTACACAGAAGAACCAAACTCCATAAAAGTCTTCTGTTGTTTTGTAGGGTGAGTCTGACGCAGATTAATTCAGGTAAATATCTCCTAACCAGCAGCCTATTCTCAGTAATAATTCACCGTCCTTATCTGCATTAAATGACTTTACAACAGGTAGGCTTGGAAATAGTCCACAGTCCCTGGTAAATGATAGCAATAGAGGTGGTAATCCCAAGAAGTTTTTGCCAAACCTCTATTCGTGTTCTCTGCTTTCTGTCTTTGTCTTGCTGTGTTCTGTATTTCAAAGCCTGTCTCCTTATACTGTGGATAACAAGATCCTAGGCACACCTTATTGGGTCACAAGATTACAGTGAAAGAACATTAAGGGGGTGTGTTCTATTCAACAAGTTCCCTTACCTAGGAGTTCCCCCTTAGAAAGTAGCACAATTATCTTAAAGAGATAACACATTTCACAGTACACAGCATAACAAGTGAACAGTTTGAAAATATTCTCTCTAACTCATCTGCCTTCTCTTGTGTAGCAACCAAAAGGTTTTACGAACAGATTTACAAACGCGCACACACAGCTGACCATCTAAAATGCCAACTTAAAGAGGTTTTACATTTACAAATTTTCATTAGAAAAAGCACCATGGAAGGAGATGAAAAATAAAGCTGCTATTTTGAAATGTTTCTTTGTTGACATCAGAAGTCCCTGAACAGATGCCCTGTCCACCATCAAATATTCACAACATATCCTTGTAAAAGAATAAAGTACATACAACTTATGAGCAAAAAAAACATTGTGTTCTTCATAAAAGAAAGATGCATTTAAAGATCCAGAAAAACCTAGAGAAACAGGACTGTTCCCAATATAACTAAAGACTCTTGGAACTGGTACGCATTCTCTGGCGTTAATTTTCCCACTTAAATTACAGTGATGGTGTAGCCTCATCTCATTAGAGATCATTGTCCCCAGTAGACAGTTGTGTTTATGGGGGATTCTTGCTGTTCCACACCTGCTGCTCAGGTTGCTATGTGATAAAGAGTGCATACAAACAGCAGACTTGAGCTTGCTGGACTGCAACTGATGAGCCCAGGCTAATTCAGGGGTGATTATGTAGTTTACTGGACCACTAAACCTCTTTAAGCTTGTAATTACTGCCTATTTGAGTAAAGAACATTCAAAAGCAATTCACTGCATCATGCCTGCCACAGCTGGAAGCAGGCTGCCAGCAGTCTGTGGGGACATTAAAATCTACAGGGAAAGGAATTCAAGCACAGATAGTAGGCACTAACAGCGGCTTCAGCAGCCAAGTGTGTTCACATTCCATCTCACCTTTTCTGGCCAGGCATACCATTAAAGGTGCAATGAAAACTATAGAAAAGCAATAAAGATGACAAATAATGGTATATAATTGAAAGAACTGCATTTTAATGACTTTTTTCCTTTTATCAGGCTAATTTTTTTTTAGCCTTTTTGTCATGCTAAGGGGGAGGTGGGGATGCTTTTTACAAAATCCACTGCATGGATTTAGAATGCTCTTGTTTCCAAGTATTTTTTAAACAGTTTTAGAAACAAAAAGTGCATCTTGTTTGTAATTGTAAACTAAATGTAACATCAGCCCCCCCTTATGATTTTCCAGCAACATCTGTGTACAAATGATTTCCATTTGAGATAGTTCTGTTGCAAAATTAATTTCAACAGACCCACACAATAACAATGATAATTTTTACTTATACAAAGTCATCTTTTGCCTTGTGCTTTTCAAACAACGAATCGATCCTCATAAACAGCACTTCTCTGAGAGGAGTATATTACTCTATCCACTCCAACCATTCAAAAAACGTAAATTAGGCCCCCCAGATCATGAAAACACGTTAAAAATAATAGACTATAGGTTCTTTTTATTTACCTTCAGGATTTTGAGCTATTAGGGTTCACATTTTCAATCTTTTCTAAGAACTGTTTCTTTTAAATGAGAAATGAAATTCTCATGTAATCACCTGACTTCAGGAACTGGGGCTTCAGGAAAAAACACCAAACATCATGAGACTTGGGGAAAAAGTCACAAGAGCTGACAACACTATGCATTTTACAGAGAAATAAATTGAGGCACAGAAAAACTGAAAATCTTTCCTGAGGTCACATAGTAAGTCAAAGGCAAAGCCTCGAATAGAACACAAGTCCCCCACCTGTGCAAGTGGAATCTTGCACCTGTGTGATGCTTCATTGACTTAAACAAGGCCTCCCATCTGGGCCCATGTGCATCCGACTTCAGGACTGGGGCCCTAGACTCTCAATTCCCCTGCTCTAACCGCTTGACAATATTGCCTCCCACAACAATAGTTTAGTGTTTTGAGGTCAGACTAGACGATCTAATGATCCCTTCTCGCCTTAAAAATCTATAAAAATGTTAATTAAGTAAAACTGCATCTAATACACTTGCATGGAATATACTTTAAAGCAACACAGGACAATATGGATATCAGAATCCAACAGTGTCATTCTCATTTTCTTGCTAACCACTCCAGCTGCTTTATACATTGTTTTGTTAGATAGACAGACAAACACACATCAAAAAAATAAAACCCATCACATGCTTTTTTCTTTTCTGTTGATTCAGCGATCACATGTCTGTAAATAAATTAAAAGGGACCGAACCTTAATGAAGGTGAACCGGTTTCTCTTTTCACCTAGGCTTTTCGCTCCTTCTTTTAAAATGTCTTAATACATTCTAGCCACAGTAAGAAATATTTTATATATAAATATTTCTTACTGTGGATGGAGAGAGAGAAGCAGATACTGTTGCCAAAAATCAGCTATTAAATGATAATATAAAAACATTACAGAGAAGTTTATTCTGAAAAAGTATGTAAATTCCAAGGAACCAAAAGCCACATCAATTCTCTGACTACTCCATTCAAGTTCCAAAGATCTAGGAGCTTATAGGCTATCTAGATATCATTCTCATTAATATTCATTAGGTAGGTCTGCTTGCATTTTCATAAGCTGTGAAGGTAGCACAAGAAACAATCAGAATTCTTTAACACAGAGGCATTATCAATTCAACATCTGCCAAATAGGAGGTATACAGAGCTGAAGTTGAAATTCAAATGCAATTTACCTGTACTAGAGCTGGTTTTCATGAAACCATTTGCATTCCGATACAGGGCAAGCTATTTAAAAGTTCTCTCTTCTTACACACCTACACAGTTCAGCTTTTAAATCTGTTAGTTCATTCTCCAGTATTTTTACCTTTACCACTAAATTCTCTCATAAATTGCATTCTTCATACCCTAGCTAGTAAGTTTTCTTCTGTTAAAAGGGTTTAAGTTCAGTAATATTGCATATGAATAATACAGTCAAGTTTAAACTGTAAACTTAACTAAGCAATTCTGCTTTCTGACTAGATAATTTATCTACATAAATTTATGGTGTGAAATCTCTGAGTCAGGGTGCAGAACTGTGTGTAGTTTTTGATCAGGGCTGGCTAATTTTGTAACTTACATTTACCAGGAGAGAGAGAGAGATTTACAACTCTTAAAAGGAAAAGTGCTCTAGTTAATTGTTTATCCTAATTATCAAAGGAATCTAGCAGATAATATTAATGAATTTAAATGTAAAACATATATGCTTTTACAGAGTAATAATATTCCTACTTAGATCTACTGAGACAAAACAAGAGGTGGAGGAAACCTTTGGTTCTCTTCCTCCCCACATTTCTAGTTCCATCCTTAAATTAGCAGCATATGTGTTTGTTCACTAGACCACAATGTATTGATCAATATGATTTATTAAGAACATTAATTGTATGAAAGGCTTAGACTTGAAAAGCATTTATGGGATCTTATTCCTCTGGGCTGGGGACACGCTTGGACTCTTTGGAGCCCTCTCTAAAGAACCAATCCATTTCCTGCTGAAGTCAATGGAAACACTCCCATTGACTTCAAATGGATTTCAATGAATCTTTACGGGCCAAACCCTACTCCTCTTACTACAGGGCTGGCGCTTCCATTTAGGCGATAGGGCACCAGGATTTGGGAAGGCGGCAGACTGCTCTGGTGGACCTCCCGCAGGCATTCCTGTGGACGCTCCGCTGGTCTTGCGGCTCCAGCCACAGGAACACCTGCGGGAAGTCTACTGGAGCCATGGGACCGGCGAGCCGGCACTGCGCCTAGGGCACCAAAATCCCTCGCGCCGCTCCTGCCTTACTAACACTGCGTAGTACCTTAGATTTCAGTGAGACTGCTTGTGGAGCGAGGTGCTTACTGTGAGGGTGGCAGAATTTGCACACTGAGCAGTTACAGTGAAGTCAATGGAACTATTTGTAGGCTGAAATCCTGGCCCTATGGCAGTCTATAGCATCATTCTCATCAGTTAAATGGGGCCTGATGGATTCCACCCAGAGTACGTAAAGTTAAATATCTCCTTAAGTCTTTGCAAGATCCCGGCCCAAATGAGCATCTGATGTCGACTGATCCATGGAAAGTCATTGGCAATGATCTCAGTGGAGGCTCCTTTCCTACCCTCCGAGTAAGAGAAAACGTGTCACGTTTATAGCCATCTAAAGAGGATTAGGAGGGGGAAACCGGAGAACCCCAGTACCAAAGGATACAATCTACAGGACACTGTCTTGAATGGTTTTCAGTCAGGGGCCAGACACACCAACAACAAACCACACTTGGATGCCTAGGTAAGTACCACCATTAAATAGACAATCAATGAATTTTCAGACAGAAACATTTAGATGTAATGTAGCTTTTAGCACATTTATGATATGATATCCATTAATAATTCAGGAAGATAGCAACACATTCATTTATTTTGTCAATACTAAGCTTGAAAAACTTGCATGCCTTTTTTTCCTCTCTTGATCAGCACTCCACTTTCATTTACAAAGTCCTGAATAAAAGTAGCTAAAGACCCAAGGAAAAAAAAAGTCACTATTTACAAGTCATAAAGTAACAGGGAGACTGGGTACATTTGATCTTTTTGCATACATGAACCTTTCTAAGACGACTATTCCAATTAAAATAATGTAAAATTCTATCATTTTGATTACACCAAATGATGAACTTGACTATTATATGCATATATTTTATTTAATAGCTTCATTTATTTTAATAACAAAGAGACACTAGATCTTTACAGATGAAAGATTTATTTCATGGCTTCAGTGCAACTGGGATTTTTAAAATCTGTGACGTTAACCAAAATGGGATAATGGATGTTCTCAGGGGCCCCACTTTATAACATTTTATGCAGGGCAAAACTGCATGAGAATAACAGAAATGTTGTTTACCCCTATTTTAAGAATGCAGTCCGAGCTGTAGCCTCAGGGCTCTGTAATTGTTTTTCATCTCCTTCTCATTTGTCTGACTGGTTACATCTTCAGAAAGTGTGGCCATAGAAATACTGTGACAAAGGCATTAGCTCCCTAAAGATTTATTATAAATGTACTGAAAGACACTTGTTCATGTGATTTTGAGGAGACAAGAGTATGACTGCAATACACTTGCTTTATCTGTAACAAACTGTCTAGAAAGTTTTGTTGGCAACAGAAAATTGCAAGAATGTTAATCCCACTTGAGATCTACTGATGAAAAGCACTATATAAGAGCTAGGTATGATTATTATTACATTTTTATGAGAGTTAATTCCTAATGATGAATCAGAAACACCTTATCTAAACTTGATCTTAGATTTGTACCATTCTGAGTAACTTCTATCTCTTCACTTTTTCAAAATATTAAAACTCATTCATATGCTTCTCAGAAATGTGTGTGTAACATTAAAGTTGTTTATTGCTTGGTTTGTTGTACCACAAACAATAAAAAAAAATTCTTGTAAAATCAGGCCAAAAAAATAAAAATAAAAAAGCATACACATGATAAATGTTTTATAGAAGGTATCTCCACCAAGATGGCAGCTCCTGATTAATGGCTGTATCATCCTTGGCTCCACCGCAGTGAGGCCCCGGGTCTGATCTGACAAACATCCCCTTCGTCTGCAGCCAATCAGCAGATGTAAGCACATAGGCCTTGTCAGGTTGACATATCATTCCTACGACAATGTCAACGAGTATTAATGTTCAATTATCTGTCCTAGAAATAACCCTCGCCTTTATGTATTGTGTAACTGCACGCGTGGCACTGTGGTAATCCAAACGACAAGGGCAGAAATGCCCGCAATAACCCAGTAGCTGTGAGTCGGCTTTCCAACATTGTGATGACATTGCCTTGCGGTATTGAATGGGGGACTTTTCATTTTTTTTTTGGGGGGGGGGATTCATGTTTGAAGGACCCCAAAGACCTTTATTACCCTCTTAGCATGTTTGCATGCAAGTAGTTCTTGCAAGCTCAATAAGCATGCTTCAAACGGCTCATATTTTGATTTCACTACTGCACAGAGCTACTTGGTTTTTATGTAGGACTATAAGCTGTTGATTATTTTGCAGTGTCTTTTTATTTCCTGTGCTCAGGTGTATATCATTTACCATCAAACAAAAGTGACAATAACAGCTTCTTCTAGTGCTGTGTCAAGATCAATTCAACTCCAAACAGTAGAGCTAAAGCAATCTGTCCAACAGAAACATTATGGGAAGCGGTAGTTAAAGAAAGTTAACAATAAGACCTCCAGCAGAGGGATGATTTAAGAAATATACACAGGTTCATTCCACCTGACATCTCTTACTGCTGTTCAGATATTAAAATTATTGATCACTTTAGTCTAGACCAAATTCACATCCAGCTCTCAGAGTAAAGACCTTGGCAAATGTCTCTTCCTCTAAATCAGTGTTACGGCACAGCATTTTTTATTCTAATAGGCTGCAGCACAGTTTGTAAGATTTTTGTTACTCTGGCACATTTTCCTTGAACTAACATTCAAAGGTTATCAGCTGTAAGTTATGCTTGCTAAATCTTCTTATAGAACTAACAATCAGAAGGAGGGAGGAGGAGGAGGTTCAGTGATAAGTAGTGCCAGCTCTAAGATAAAGAGTCCTCTACATAATCTATGTTTATTTAGACAACAATCGAGCCACAGTACAGATTTAAAGAACCCAGGTGGCATGGTTAATATAATAATATAACAACTCCTCTCTCGTCAGGGCTCTATTATATTTCTACGGCAAGTGAAATATGGTCAAATTCGCAATGTAAGCAACTGTACAAGTTTAAATATCAGGGTTTTTTGTAATAAAGAACAATTTAATCTGTAAATATATATTACTGGAGACTTTGGCCTAAAAAGAGTTTGCTGTATCAATTTTATATACAATGAAGATTGCACTTGGCAATATTTTGTATCAAAGATTATTCAAAACACCTTGTAATAAACATATTTATCATATTAGCCCACTGAACTAAATTATAATAGTATCTTAAATTTATATACAGTACTGTAATTCACCATAAAGGTGCTTTACACACTATAAAGAATCACTTATATGGCATCCCCTCAGTGGATACACACACACACACACACACACACACACACACACACACACACACACACACACAGTTGACAGGAATCAATCCACACAAAAGTGAAAGCACACCTCTACGGAGGAATGCAGCAACTATCTTAGCAGCATTAGTGCAATATAATATAAAGCACTTAACGTCAGGACATAAGGAAGAATACCATAACCCTGTAGCCAAAGGACAATTTAATCTGCACATTCAGCAGTGATATCAAATTACAATGTAAAGTTTATAAATAGCAAATTAGTTTATGACTCAATTTCTCCTGTTATTCGAGGCCAAATTAACTTGCCTCTTATGTATTCAAAACATTTCCCCCCTTTTTCCTTTGATAATTCACCCCACGGTTGACTCAGTTACTTTATGTAGGTGGAAGTGATGAATGTTGCTGAGTGCCAGTTTTTTTTGGTCCAAGATGAATAACCCCAAGGAGTAACTTGCACTGAGTCCCAGGCTCCTGTCAGCCTCATAATTGATGATGTTTTCACTGAAAGGGGTGGGGATTGGGACACATTAGGGCTCAATGGGGGAAGTAAGCTGAGTGAATTGACTCAGCAGCTATGTCTTTTACCCATGGTTCCTAATATGTATAAACTTTTACTGCCAAATGTACTTTAACATCAGAAGGGGAAAAAAAAAATCAATCTGTTCAAATGAAATAATGTAATACCAGAAGTTTTAAAAAAGTGAACTTTTGTACTGGCAAGTGTGGAAGAACATTTTAGTCAACTCTGTTCTTTCTGAAGTGCCATTTGCTACTAAACTAAAAATAAATTTGCAAATGTAAAATGCAAGGACTTAAGAGGAATAGCACAAAATGATTGCTATAAAGCCAATGTATCTCTTTCTAATCTTGTTCTCAAATGTCCCATGACTTTTATAACAAAGATGTGCATGGAAATGCACACACTGTATTTCAAATGTAGATTTTATGTCAGCATATTTTTATAGCAATTCTGAGAGCAGTTGCTCCACTTCTTATCTATGCAATCTGGAAGTAAAGCAGGCTCCCTGCCAAGTCACTGACAGCATGTCTTGCCCAGGTTGCCATGGGTGACTAGTGAGTTGACAACCTAGGGACCCAGCAAAGAACAGTCACTGACTAATGGCTTCTAGATTCCCAGTGACCTTTGATCTTTAATGGTCAGGACAAAAACAAATGACCTAGTTCAGGAGGCCCCCTGTCAAACATGTATTTTAAGAAAGCCGTTATCAAGTAAACACGGATTGATATGTACAACAAAATGAAAATGCTCAGATCTTTACCTTCACGCAACACAGGAATAGAAATGTGAGCACATAAAAATGGACTTCTCACAAATATATTATTTCATTTGTCACACACGAAATAAATCAAGAAAATCAATTGCTGAGACTAATGAGGTTTATAAAAATAACCAAGAAAATACAGGCAATTTTCTGTCACTGACACAAAAAGTTGCCAAGGTTGGCAACTGTGCTAGGAGCAATTGCACCACGTACCCAAAATCTGTGCATAGTTTCTGTCATTAGAGATTTGGTGCTATTCTGACACCAAGGGCTATCAGCTCTAATATGCTACAGCAAAGAGGCTGGGGGCTATAGTAACCATAGAGCATGCTGTCCGAACCTTAATGATAACTTTCATCACTGCATATTGTCACCATAGCAATGAAGCTAGATGTGGGCAAATGACAAGGTTCTGTCACCAGCTCCATATTACACAGCCTGGGCCTGACAGCCTTCAGGACTATTCTCTCATCCATCCTGAATACGCAAATACATTTTCAACAGGCCCAAAAGTAATAATCTGTCCTTCTGCAATGTCATCATTTTACAGGCGCTACTGTTAACGGCGTGCAGTTGTTAGATCCAATGAAAACATTTTGTTTCACTCTCAGTCAAGCTCTGACATTTTTGGAATATGGAAGTAGAAAATAAAACTAACAAATATTTGAAATATGAAAGATGCTGCAAAGAACAGACGTGTGGAGGTGGTCTGGGGGGAATGGAAATTGATAAATACACTAAGTGCCACTGGAATGAAGTAGCATTTGGATTCTGAATCGGTGCACTATGGGAATTTAACTGTTCGTTTTCTTTGGAAGAATGTTAACAATAGGCATGCAACATAATGTGATGATCTAAAACTGTATTTAATATTTATATTATATCTCTATACAAAATTTTATACACTGCTACTTGCTCAGACAAAGAGATTTGGGAGGAACACAGGATAATTGGTATTGCATGTGAGCCTGTCAATGGATCTCCTCCTAAACATTCTGTGCTGTCTTCACCATTGCATCAGTGGTGCCACCACAATTTTACATTATTCTTCCAAGAGACTGCACAAGCAGGACCGATACCTTTGTCTACTTCCCTGCTGTCATACCTAGAAGTCATTCCAGAAGTGACAAAAGTCTTTGACAACAATACACTCACATTTAGAGGTATTCTACCTAGTCACTCTATCTGAACTGCATCTCTGTTTAGAAGATTCCCACTCAGGGTCAGCTCCTGCTCACCTTACTTATATAAGTAACCCCACTGATATCAATGAGAGTACTCATATGTGTAAGGTGAGCAAGCTATAGCCCTCCATGATTAACTTCTTTTGCCCTTTTTAGCATATATTTCAATTCATATCTTGTTTTGTGTTTAGAGTCATACAGAATAATCTGATTTAATGTCTTTGTTCCATGTATTCCATAAACTCTTCAGACATGTGGAAAGCCATCTTTTAATTATTCTTAATTTAGACTCACTTACATTTATTGGTTAACACATTCACTATATCCCTTCAGCGGGCAACACACTTGCTTTTCAATTGCAGATTTATAAAAAAATGTTCATGCAGTGAATTTTCAAAACAGATGTAGCGTACCATAGAAGCAACTAAGCAACTAATCTTCCAGGACAAATGTAACATATAAGAACAACTAAACTGAAACAAAAATTCCATATATACTTAAAAATATTATTGTCTGTAATTTAATATAACAATATTTCTAGGCCTATAACCTTGCATGCAGAGGCAATTTCCCAAGCATTAATACTTAAATGGGTCATATGCACCACATCTGTCATTCTGTCCTGAAGTCTATGAGGCACAACCAAGACTCTGCAAGCCTATTGATTTTTCTAGCATTCGCTTTAATTTACTTAACCATTGAGAAATCCATCAGTACATAAAGGGCAACTGTCCATTACTGCCTCATGTGCAGACATTCTTTCCCCTCATTTTTTTGTAAATATTACTCCTTAAATCGCTGTGTGTTTACAGTATAAAAATGAATCTGAAAAGTGCTCACACCTGTTTTTGTTCAATAGCTGCTGCACTGAGGTATATGTAATGTGCTTAAAGATAGAATAAATATATAGACATTATTACATCTGTGTGCAAAGGGTGGTAAATTAGATCCTAATTACATTAACAGGGATTCTGCCTCCCAGCTTAAATTTTACATGAGCACTCCGTAAAAATCCAAAAGCTCTGCTGTGGTTTCTTTACGACCTGGTGATTACAGCTACTTCCTATGCGGTCACTAAATATTCTGTTTACAAATAAATGAAGAAGCTTTGAGCCAACTTGCCAGGGTAATAATCCATTTTTTCCCCCCAGCAAACCTTCACCACATAAGCATGGCAACAATCAGAAGCCCTGGCTTCATCTAATTACTCTATCACATAATTTCACAAATTGCCTTTTCACTGGGGAGCCAAGTGCAAAACACGCTCACAGTGGGATTTCAGGCAGCAGCTTTCATTTACTACTCATTTCTTGTTAAATTAAACACAAAAACACCAGTTGTGTGAAAGAAATCAAAAAGAATGCTTGCAGATGATCCAGACAAGTGTATCTCATATTTATACCATTCTCACAAAATAGCTCATTGGCAAGCTGGATTTTTAATGGCACCGTTACATCCTTTAACCCTCTGAAGTCCTTTATGTTTCTACAGCAAGCAATTTGCACTTCTGAAAATCAGAAGCCCGGAGCCTTATAATCTATTCAAACATATAATTTAAACTAATATCAACAATGTAAAAATTGCAATAGTGGATGCACGTGTCTTATTGGCCAATATCACAAATGTTTTGTTAATAACCTAGAGTGGTTAGTATCCTGCAAATCCCCTCCCTGTTGCTCTGTCCTACAATTAATAGAGCTTAAAACATCTCTCCTATGTAACACATGACTGCCTGCTACAGCACTGGCAGGGCCAGATTATGCCCTGATTTACACTCCATGTAGCCCCATCAACTGCAAGGGGTTTTTACAGGGTATAACTCAGGGCAGAATTTGGCTGCTAAACTCTAAGAGCCATTGTATTATACCAATTTTATGTAAAGGACAATAAATTTAATAAAAAATCTAGTTAATCAAAACTTTGTACTATACAATACACACAATTCTTACTTCATATAGGGCCCAACTCTGGATGGTGCTGAGAAGCCAATGGAACTAGAAGGCATTTGGGCCTCCACTTACTAATTATCTGAATCTTAAAAAGACAGGATTCTCGTTTAAAAATAAAGCACACAAATTATTTTGAAAATCATTGCCGTGAGCGTCACATTGCCAGGGCACGTGAACTAGAGGTTACATTACTAGAAGATGACATTTTTACATAAACGTGTACAAAACTAAACACCACCATTTGTAATTAAAGCCATTGCTTTTGTAGCACTAGAGCCAGTAGGTCAGGTACCATTTTACATCACAAACCAGTCCTTTATTGCATGTAGATTTGCCAGCATTATCTGCACAGGGACAAGAAAACATTAGCGGCAGCTGTCTGTGCGCTTCTACACTGAAAATTCTATTCATACAGACAGGTGGAGTAATTTAAAAGCCAATGTGGTGCAATTTTGATGTGACTAATACCACTGTTTACTAGAATGCTACCATTACTACTGTTTATGAAAACATTACTAAAATTATATTTTATTCATAAGAATACTAAGATTCTAGTTATTATCAGCTTTAAAATGATCCTACCCCAAAGCTGTGATTAATAACTCTCCAGGGTTTACAGCCTGCTGCACTGAAGAAAAGATAGCTGGATTCCAGCTTGGTGAACAATTGTATCTTCACAGTTTTCTGTATCTTCATAAGACAAACTACAGACGTAGCTCTCAGGCTTACCTGCCAGATGGCAGAAAAAAAATCTTAAGGAAGGAACTATTTGGCTTGAAGGTCCAAATCCTATACACACTTAAGGGGGTCCAAAGTCTGGGGTGGCAAAACCTGATGGTTGTATTTAGGTTTTTCTTCTCTTCTGCAACTGTCCAGGTAGGATGAAAAGTCAGTATCCCTTCTGAGCTCACGGCAGGTAAGCACTAAAACTCAATCAGGGGGTCTTCTAATTATCCAAAGCCATCTAGAATTAGGGTATGTTCAGTTCCATTGTGAATACAATCATTAGCCAGAGACCCCAAAAGTCTGGTAGAATTTAGCAGACGTGAATTATACAGCTCGCAGCTCTTCCAGTCATGGATTGTTCCACTTCATCACTGCTGTCTTGAGAGAATGTTGTGGACCGAAGGAGTCTCCTGACATCAGACACTGTCTCCTTACCCCACATTTAGGAAATTTTTGAAATCTATTATTTCCCAAAGCCATTTCAAGCATGATCACGTTTGGCCCCACAACTCCATTTTTTCCCTATGTAAGGCTCCCTCACAATGTTTTTTTAGATACATTATAAACAAATGCTTTGTTGTTTTTTTTAAATCTGAATGATTTCAGTATGTTAATATTGTCTATCTCATAACAAAAAGTGGTTTATCACTAATAAAGAAAAGAATAGTTTGAAGAATACTTCTCTGGGCAGTTTCCTGTTTATAAGAGGAAAGATCCAGCAATAAATCTTCTAGAACCTACTTTACTGAAATGATAAGATGCTACTGAAAGTGAAAGGAATCCTTTATTCAAAAAAAAAAGAAAAAGACTATGGTTCCAAATTGGGAAGTCCAGGTGCAAGGTGGGATAAATTAGATCACTGTACACCAACAGACTTCGTTAGTCCTATTTATACTCTGTCTTTATGTAAGGGATTCAAAATTGGTGTCATTTACATGGTGAGGAACTGGAAGGTGTAAATAGTAGGGCTGGTCAAAAACTTTTCACTGAAGCTTGGTTTTTGACTATAAATACAAAGAATAAAACAAATTTTTGGATTTTTTTTTTGGCTTTCTGTGGAAAAACTCACCTTTTTGTCAACAAACTGAAAACATTTCTGTTTTCCAACAAAAAGTCAACATTCTCGGCAGAGGGGAAAAAAAACCAAAATATTTTCTGACTAGGTCTTGTAAAAAGATGCAAGTTAAAGCAGTCCCCATCCTGTTTTAACTTACACTGAAGAGCTGGAAGAAAGTGTACATTATACTATCTTCGATCCCCATAGACATGGATACAGCTGATGTAAGCAGGCATAGAGGAGTCTAAACTAGGGCACAGGAGTCTAACTCGCACAACTTTGTGTATCACTTCTGAATCTGGCCCAGTTTAAAAAAAAAAAGAGAGAGAGAGAGAGAGAGAGCTTATTTTACATGGCAGATTACCATGCCTAAACCTTCTGGGGCAGCGCACTTCGGCACTTTCACCTGACCAGATTAAGCCTCCGATTAGCTTACACAGGTGCTTCATGAAACTTCTTAAAAATTGGTAATCACCCTAGGAGCCAGGAGCTTCAGGCTCAAAATTTACATAGATATGTCATTTGTGTCTGAAGAGCAATGTAGACGCCTTCAAGAATTCTCCGTTGTAGAAGCTGTGTTAGAGGATGAACTAGGCTCATAGACTTTAAGGTCAGAAGGGACCATTTTGATCACCTAGTCTGACCTCCTGCACAATGCAGGCCACAGAATCTCACCCACCCACTCCCATAACAAACCGCTAACCTATGTCTGAGTTATTGAAGTCCTCAAATCGTGGTTTAAAGACTTCAAGGTGCAGAGAATCCTCCAGCAAGTGACCCGTGCCCCACGCTGCAGAGGAAGGTGAAAAACCTCCAGGGCGTCTGCCAATCTTCCCTGGAGGAAAATTCCTTTCCAACCCCAAATATGGCTATCAGTACCAATATGGCTATGAGCATGTGGGAAAGACTTACCAACCAGCACCCAGGAAAGAATTCTCTGTAGTAACTCAGATCCCACCCCATCTAACATCCCATCACAGATCACTAACAAACAACTAATAAATTTAGCCCATGAATTTTGCCTCGTTTCTTGTTTGCAAATTATTTGCCACAATATTCCAATTTCCTTTAATGTATCAGTTTTTCAAAATTCACCAAAATATTCCTGTGAATAATTTTGGATCTGAAATTTGTTGGCATGATTTTTCCCCTCCCCAAAAATGTTTGGTATTTGAATTTCAGGTAGTTTTGACTGGACAGATACAGGCGGTCACATTATATGTTTCTTTCACTTTATTGGATGAGGTTAACCCAAGAATCAGGTCTCCCATGTGAATTATTACAGTACATTAAAAAAAGAGACTGCTTTCCATGAACATTTTCCAATGTTCACTCCAATATTGTATTTCTGCAAATACTGCTCATAGTAAAGTCGTTTCTGAAAACAGACCACAGAAGATGTTCAAGTACAATCAAAGCAAGTGTAATTTTAACATTTGGTGCATATTCATAGTTCCCTTTTTCAGTTTTCCTCCAATTCTTAGAAGATCTGGATTTTTTCAAAAAACTATAAAATAATATGTTTCATTGGCTTCTGAGGAATTGAAATTCTTTGACTTTACGGTGGTTTTCACACACATTACAACGGCTACAAGCCAGGAGGTGGGAAAAACTCTGCAACAACGTAAGACAGGACTTATGGGAAAGGATTTCTCTTTGAAAAAAAAATCTAGTTGGTCTACTGGATAGGTTTTGGCTTCAACCAAAATGCCTTCACAGGTCATGTGGAGCTAGAGACAGATATTCTAGGTCAGGCAGTTTGGATAATATGTTGTTTTAATCAGAAGTCACAGAAATTTCCTTTGTGGCCCAAATGATGGAAACCTGAGAAAAGACGGGATTATAGAGAATGATATCAGCCTATTGGCTTGGTAGGGTACAGGCAGAGGAGTGTCTGTCTGAAGAGAGAAGAGAACAGTGGAGGAATCCATTCACAATCAACTGACTACAACTTCTCATTTATGATCCAGCATTAGCCAAAAAACAGTCAATACCATGTTTTCCTTTGCAGGGACAATTTAGCTCAGATCAGGAACAACAATATAGAACGTGTTGTCTTTCAGAACAGGGAATCTGTGATTGAATCCAAGAGCTTTCATCTAGCGTATGAGAGCTCTATCTAGGCAGTGAACATGAAAGAATGACAGTTGGCGGACATCAGCAACTAGGCTGCAACAAAAGCAGCTTCCACTAAATATGGCAAAGCCAAGTCTTTTCAGCCATCTCAATCATAGACTGTCAGGGTTGGAAGGGACCTCAGGAGGTCATCTAGTCCAACCCCCTGCTCAACACAGGATCGATTCCCAACTTAATCCCCAAATGGCTCCCTCAAGGGTTGAACTTACAACTCTAAGTTTAGCAGGCCAATGCTCAAACCACTGAGTCATCCCTCCATCATCAGATGGAATAATTCTTTGGGTGGAGAGCAAGTCAAAAACAACAGTTTTGGGGAAGATTAAAGTGGTCAAGCTTTTGCCAGACTATCTCTGTACAAACTGTGTAGCAGTTGTGATGTCAAAACATTAATTTGCATGCAGCTATTTGAATCCTGGTTCTTTTTATCTTCCGGAGCTTTCTACTCAGGTTCATATTCTTTGTTGGAGAGTACGTCAACAGATCTTCAGGATAATTTTCATTCCTTAATATGAAACGCTGACTCTCATCCTGTGAAGGAAGATTGGGTTCATCGTGCCATCCTCTTAGTTAAAGATGCCTTCCTCATCCATGAATCCTGGACACCTGTCACTAGGAAGGCTTACAAAACATTTTATTGCATTGTCCACAATAAAATTAAGTGAAAGAGAAGACACGTTTGGAGAAACAAGAAAAAGTCTCTGAGTCTATATTGAACTATAACTGTCATGTTGGCAAACTCCATGAGATCTATGGTATTTTGCCATAGTCAAACATCAGCTGTGCAGGATGAAGTAAGGAAGAGTTAATTTAAATTGCCCTGTTTCCTTCTAATATTTCCAACCACTCCTTCTGAAGAGGAGCTCACGAAGATTTCTGGTTTCAGTCAGTCCATGCCCTTTTTATGCTGTCGGCGGGCCAATATGTGCTCCCATGTGCTGTGACTACTGCCTCTATCCAAAAATGTAACACATTCTAGATGGACCTACACATAGTCTGAGAGGCACATTAACCACATTTGCATCTCTGCAAAACTGTACATTATATGGGGCTGAACAGCAACCAGAAAAGACTTGAAACAGAGCCTGCTTTAACTGTGAATGTAAAAAGTAGTTAAAGCTTGCAAAGTAACCAAAAAAATATGTGAAATATATTAAATTTAAGCAATATGACATGATTGGGTATTTTTAATGTTAGAATAATATCACCAAAAAGAAAAACATCATGGTATGACATATGCTCCTTAACTAATCTAATTCTAATAACAAATTTAATTTTACAATAATCTAAAACAATAGTCTCTTTCTAATAAGTTCTTTCTGCAAAATAAAATCATTGCTAAAAAGCTTTTATTTTATTGTATATTTTCCATTTTTTACAAATGTATCAGGGTTATTAATTAAGATTCAAAACCTAGATATAGCTGTGGGGAAAACTTACTTTTCACTTGACAGACAGCAAATCCCAGTAAGTATTTTGTCTATTCTGCCATTTCAGTAAAACAAACTCTTTAGAAAATTCTTGCAAATGATGTTTTAAAAAAAATTAAGAAGTCTGATTAAGTGACAGCGTTCACTTTGAGCAAATCCTTGGCTCATTCATATTTTAGATCATGGTAATTTGTTTTTAAAAAGGTGTTTGAAGTCCTAGAATTTACCTCTTGGCACCATTTAAAAAAAATGTAGTTTATAATCCCCTAATGGGTTTAAACAAAGTCTTCAATAGTTTAAATTGTTATTAAACATCTTTTGGGATTATAATTTTATGGTTTGTTTTTTTTTGCCTGATTACATGATGAACGTGTAGATCATCAAATACTCATCACAGAACCAAACCAATTACATTGCATAATCCCCCAAATAAAATTAGGTTTTGAATTCCAACATTTTAAATTATCGCAGATTTAAAGGATAGAGAGTGTTGTTCATGACTAGATTCAAGAGGTGGATGAAACATTTTTTTAACTGATTTTAAAACACAATTTAAAGCTGAGAAAGGAGGAACTGATGGGATCAAGGGAAGACTTGGGCTAATTATGTTCAGGGTTAAAGTAGAAATTACACCTGCCTTTGTCACAATTATATTTATACAGATCTTTCTGCAAACCTCACTTGAAGTCATTTATTTAAATGAGGAGTTCTGCTTAAAAACTGATGTCATAATACAATCCTTGCACATTAATTGGTCTCAAATACAGCTTGTCATGTACTGTATCACAAAAAAATGTTTTGATCAAACTAGCTGAGTTTTAGCTATAACACCATAATGTTTTGACAGAACATCAGGCTTGAGACAAACACCCTGCCATGCAATCAGAAGAACTCACTCAAATCCTAGCCTTATTTTGGTTGAAACATTTACTGTTTTCGGAGCCTCAATTGCTTGGGTATGTCCCACCTACTTTGCCATAATGCATCAGCTTTTGGGTGATATGCAGCTTCTTGGACTGTTTTACAGTTTTATAGCAGATTTTATGTAAATTGTGATGTATGTGAGACAATTTAGCATGCTCACTTATGTAAATTACAAGGGTCACAGATATGTTTTGCCTAACTAACAGCAAAATTGGCCACCTGTTCCAGTGCAGAGTTTTAATAAAAAGTAAGCACCATTGTCAGAGTAACAGTGGCTAAAAATATTTAGTTTTAAGCTGCCAAGGTGGTCACTATTTTTAATAGCATATATCGACCGGTGTCCTAATTTTTCTCTATGCTAAAAATAATAGCAGCAGCCAATCTGGATTAATTTATCCCCCTGAGTGTCCCTGAATGCACAGTCTACAACCAGAGAAGACAGCACGTGTGTGGCCTTTGGACATACACCAAGTCTGTCCTGCTGCATCAATGAAAATAACGGGGATTTGCTGAATGACACTGCTCTGAGAGTACTGTACAAATATGGCATTCAAGGAGTTAAAGCCTTAATGGGAGAAGGGGAGGGGAGTTCAACAAAGAGAGAGAGCTTACTTTTATGTGGAAAATGAGAATTTAAGGGCAAACATTAGAAAAGGAGGTTCCTGTCTGTACACAGAAGACTTAATTTTTTTTTAATGTAATAACTGCATAGAGTAAATTAAAATCAACCAATACACTTTCTGAAGACTGTATTAGTTCTATATTTCTTGTAAATCATTCCAACCACTAATCATTAGTATGAAACTCAGCAATTACTGTCTAGATCACTTGATTCCCTGTCACTGATGTGTATTAATGTTAATAATAGAAAGCAAACTTTTTTCAAAGATAAAAACTATTTGAGAAGTGAGCTGTAGCTCACAAAAGCTCATGCTGAAATAAATTTGTTAGTCTCTAAGGTGCCACAAGTACTCCTGTTCTTTTAGTCCAATTAGGAATTGCCAGCAGCCAATCAGAATGCTGGTTTTTTACATTGCTACCAATGGAAAGTGCTTAGTACTTATATAGCGCTTTTCATCTATAAATCACAGGTAAGTATCATCATTCCACTTTACAGATGGGGAAATTAAAACACAGAGAAGTTAAATGATTTGCTGCAAGTCAGTACCAGAACTGAGGACAGAATGAAGATCTGATTCCTAGTCTAGGGCTGTATCCACTGGAAAATAGGGCCTCCCTAACTTTTTTCACTTTGTTTTACTAAAGAAATTGCAATAGTTGGGAAAAGGAATTAAAAAAAAAATAGATTGCATCACTAACATTGCCAAAAAAAGAAAAATCCAATGCTATTTGAAACCTGAGAAAACAAGTTTTTTCCCTACATAATTTAGAAATTAGCTGACAGGAGCACTGGATCTAATTCCTATATAAAGAAAGAAAAAATATATACAAACACCACTTAAAGACTTATTTTTAGTTTATATGTACGTTTAGAACAATCAGGAGATAAAACAGCAAGACATTCCCAAATCCCAGACCTTGAAGTATCCAGTTCTGGAGCTTTAACACAGATATCAGAAACACAAGTTTGATACTTTGTTCACTATCTTTAGGAGAGAGAAATAAATATTAATAACATCGACTTACTTTCTCTAACAGACACACTTCTGCATTATTGCCATTATCCAACTCTATTTTAGTCAATTGTTTTTCACTCCACTAAAAAGATATTTACTTAATTTTAACGTAGATGATTAAGGTTTATTTTTCTCTTTATTAAAATCAGGAATTTATTTTTCTAATTATTTTGGCATTTATGTTTACCGATCACAATCATATTCGTGACTCACTACATTTGACTCCATCATTCCTATTAGCATCGGATCTGGAACTGCACCTATTCTCATACAAATTTTAAGTTATTTTACAGATATAACTACAAATACCATTTGAAAATAAGTGACCTTCACCTGCAAAGTGTCTAAATTTATATGTTTAGCTAATCTTTTTTAAACTGGAATTGCTAAGGTGCGTAAAAGGTAAATTTATATTATAGAAGGATACTATTATTTGATTGTACCACTTTAAAAAATGAATGACAAGACAAAAGCACAATATGTTAATAAAAGTACATAAGAACATAATAGCGGCCATATCGGGTCAGACCAAAGATCCATCCAGCCCAGTATCCTACCAACAGTGACCAGTGCCAGGTGTCCCAGAGGGAGTGAACCTAACAGGTAATGATCAAGTGATCTCTCTCCTGCCATCCATCTCCACCCTTTAACAAACAGAGGTTAGGGACACCATTCCTTATCCATCCTGGCTAATAGCCATTAATGGACTTAACTCCATAAATGTATCTAGTTCTCTTTTAAACCCTGTTATAGTCCTAGCCTTCACAATCTCCTCAGGCAAGGAGTTCCACAGGTTGACTGTGCTGTGTGAAGAACTTCCTTTTATTTGTTTTAAACCAGATGCCCATTAATTTTATTTGGTCACCCCTAGTTCTTATACTATGGAAACAAGAATAAGGAAAAGTAATTTACATTTTCTCCACACCACTCGCGATTTTATACCTCTATCATATCTCCCCCCAGTCTCCTCTTTTCCAAGCTGAAACGCCCGAGCCTCTTTAATCTCTCCTCATATGGGACCCGTTCCAAACCCCTAATCATTTTAACAACAAGGAGTCCGGTGGCACCTTAAAGACGAACAGATTTATTTGGACATAAGCTTTCATGGGTAAAAAACCTGCAACTGAAGAAGTGAGGTTTTCTACTCACCTCTTTAAGGTCCCACCGGACCCCTTGCTGTTTTTGTGGATACAGACTAACATGGCTACCCCCTGATACCAATCATTTTAGTTGCCCTTCTCTGAACCTTTTCTAATGCCAGTATATCTTTTTTGAGATGAGGAGGCCACATCTCTATGCAGTATTCAAGATGTGGGCATACCATGGATTTATATAAGGGCAATAAGATATTCTCTGTCTTATTCTATATCCCCATTTTAATGATTCTGAATATCCTGTTTGCTTTTTTGACTGCCGCTGCACACTGTGTGGAAGTCTTCAGAGAACTACCCATGACGACTCCAAGATCTCTTTCTTGATTAGTTGTAGCTAAATTAGACCCCATCATATTGTATGTATAGTTGGGGTTATTTTTTCCAATGTGCATTACTTTACATTTATCCACATTAAATTTCATTTGCCATTTTGTTGCCCAATCACTTAGTTTTGAGAGAACATTTTGCAGTTCTTCACCCTCTCCTTTGGTCTTAACTATCTTGAGTAGTTTCATATCATCTCCAAACTTTGCCACCTCACTGTTTACTCCTTTCTCCAGATCATTTATGATTAAGTTGAATAGGACTGGTCCTAGGACTGACCCTTGGGGAACACCACTAGTTACTCCTCTCCATTCTGAAAATTTACCATTTATTCCTACCCTTTGTTCCCTGTCTTTTAACCAGCTCTCAATTCATGAAAGGATCTTCCCACTTATCCCATGACAACTTAATTTAAGTAAGAGCCTTTGGTGAGGGACCTTGTCAAAGGCTTTCTGGAAATCTAAGTACACTATGTCCACTGGATCGTCCTTGTCCACATGTTTGTTAACCCCTTCAAAGAACTCTAATAGATTAGTGAGACATGATTTCCCTTTACAGAAACCATGCTGACTTTTGCCCAACAATTTATGTTCTTCTATGTGTCTGATAGTTTTATTCTTTACTATTGTTTCAACTAATTTGCCCGGTACTGACATTAGACTTACTGGTCTGTAATTGCCAGGATCACCTCTACAGCCCTTTTTAAATATTGGCATTACATTAGCTATCTTCCAGTTATTGTTACAGAAGCTGATTTAAAGGACAGGTTACAAACTATAGTTAATAGTTCTGCGATTTCATATTTGAGTTCTTTCAGAACTCTTGGGTGAATGCCATCTGGTCCTGGTGACTTGTTACTGTTAAGTTTATCAATTAATTCCAAAACCTCCTCTAGTGACACTTCAATCTGTGACAATTCCTCAGATTTGTCACCTACAGAGGACAATTACTCCAACCGGGACAGGTTAGGCATTTTAGAACTCACTACTCAAAGAATTAAAATTTAAGAATAAGAAAAATAAAATTATGAGATTCACAGACCAATCAAAAAACTAAACTAACAGCACTGTAATCCTTAATGAACTTTGAAAGAATAAAAATAGAGAATATATGTACCTTGTGCATTTCAACAGGAAGTATCAAGAAGTAACAACTACGACATGTGTGAGAGAGAATGTGTGTGCGTTGGAGATAGTGTGCCCGAGTAAGCGTGTCAGCATGCTGCCTCTTTAAGCAGAGCATTTAGGAGGCTGAACAGCAGCCCTGGCAGAACCAAGATCAGACCTAGAGGCATCAGCACAGAAATGCAGCCCCTGACTACCCCACCCCAGCTCAGTGGAGACTGGGAACAAGGGTGAGGGAAGAAAGACACCCCGACACCAGTGCCCCCTCACCACCACGCCCCACTCTGCACAGTGGACAGGAGGCAGGCTCCAGCACCTGAGCAGCTTGGCCAGGGGTGGCTCCATGGGTACGCGGGGGAGGGGAGGCAGGAGCAGCAGTGGCTGCAGATAGCAGGGGAAGAGGGACACCCCGGCTTCGCAGGAGTTACCTGGCCGGTTCAGCTGCCCTCCTGCAGCTCAGTCCATCCATGCTGGCCTGGCTGCCTTTAAGCCCCATTGGCTGTCAGTGGGTCAGGTGGGTGGGAGGTACCAGCACAGCACCCCCCTGAGCCAGGCAACCTGGGCAATGGCTCAACCCTCTCACCCCTATGGCAAGCTCTGATTGTGGGTCTGGGTCTCACATCCCCTTCTAGGCCAGCTTTTGCATGATTCTCAAGTGGGAATCTGTCTCCTTACTGCCCATGCTGAGTTACCAGAATTTGTTATTTGTTGAACTCATGGGGGTGAGGCAGGTAAGGCAGGAATGGGATCTGGGGATCTATTCCCTCTCATTTTTTCCTGCCCTGGATGCTGCACATACAGTCCGTTCAAAATACAGTGCCAGGCCTGGCAATGGGTCAAGCAGCTGGATCATTGTCATTAGTTCCGCCCCTTTCCCACCAGGCATTTCTTTGGGCCTAACAAGGTGTGACACTTTTCCCTCTAGGAGCATCTCTCACCCAGCTGTGGGCTAAAGTGATCCTGTAGATGCCAATGGGGCTTGTCGTGCATCTGGGTCTTTAAACACTGAACCTACATTACGATGGCAAAGCCCTTGGAGTCTAGCCTTCTAAAAGGAGTATTTTTTTCTTTATGGATTCTAATTTCCAATTTATTCAGACAGAACCATGCCTATAGGCTGTACTGTTTCTTACATAGTTTTCAAGAAGTTTAGTTTCTTTCTCAGATGGACTGTAATTAGTGAGTCTTGAGTTGCAGAATGTTCAAAGGTTCTGTGTTAGTAACCAGGAACCTGGGGACTGTCAGTGTCTCCTGATATTTCAGGCCTGGCTGGTAAGACAGGTACCCTTAAATGAAAAAAGACAGAGAGGCCTCCCTTCCTCTCTCACACTCCTTAGTAATGAACTTGATTCATTTGTCCATCAGTTGATGACATACAACAGCTCAAAGATCAGTGCAGTATGCACCTGAGGAATGTAAAGTTAGCCAACAGTAAACTGCTTTCTCTTCTGGAGCACCTGAACCTTGCGTCACCACTCTGGCTCATGCTTTTTGATTCTTCCTGGTGGCTGTTTGTGTTAATTGTCCACCATTTCATCTGTCTTTTCAAGGAAAGGAAGAGACCTGCAGTTTTGAGATCTTTTCCTGAGAGGGGATTGAATGAGTATTGTACTCTAATCTGTAAGGAGAGTCCAATGCACTGGGGAGGCAATGGTTCTGGTGTGCACGTTTATAGAGGATTGATGCACCAAGCAGACACTAGATGGCCAGAAGTTTTATAAGCTGGACGGGGCTGTTACACTTCCAAATTTTTCCCAGTTCTGACTTGGGCCTGGAAATTCATTAGTAATCAGGTCCTTCATGCATATTACTAATCCCAGTCAAGGCAATCCCACAGAATGATGCAACTTGTGGGCATCATCATCCTAAGGTATCTACCGCTGAATACCTAACTTATAGGGATATAAATCACAGAAACACTGGCATTGTCTGTCTCATTCCCAGGAAGAAAGTACGTGAGCCTTCCATAATGCGTTCTCTTACAGGACCTAGGCATCTGACGGTTTGAAACTGGTAGAAAGATCAGTTGCCCCAAATGCCTGCAGTTGCTACTGGACTGTATTCTCGATTTTTTCTGTTGTCTCATATGCGGCATGTCAGAAGCAGTGTGTCATGCAGCAATCTACAGCCCTAGTCCAGTTAAAGTTATCTCTTTCCAGAATATCAACATACTTCATTGAATTCTTTCTGCACATACATGATCGGTCATCCATTTAAATGCAGATGTTCTCTAGTGCTTTCACTAGTGGAGGGACAGGCCAAAGCTGTATGTAGCCTTCCAGAATATAAAGACATCTCCTTACTATGTATGACCATGTTTTGGTAACTTTGTATTCTTAGTCTGCTATTAACCATAATGTGCTCTAGAGAGCCTGAAATGTCTGCTTCTCTGGATAACCTTTTCAAGTTTTTTTGTATCAGAGAACAGTCCATGATCCACCTGGAGCTGATTTGACTTGGCTATAACAATGAACTACCTGAAGTGGCTGAAAGGAAGGAGGGTGATCCTTTACAGTTTTACAAGACTGATCAGGTGAGCCCCAAGCCAGCACGATGCTACACAAATGTATGGATAAGGAGGGTCTTCATTAAGCCTTTGTTAATTACAACACAGCTAACTCTGGTTTGGCTGCTTCTTCGCAAGGACGGTGGATTTTTAATTAGATTTCAGTTCAGTGCTATGCTGGAGAAGGAGCATTCCCTTTATGGCACTGGCCCTGGAGATTACTGCCTTCACTCTATAGATTGAGGAGGTTACTTCATTGGCATTGCTCCAGGATGTACTTGCCACCAACTAGTGGCAGTCTAGTTGTTATAGTAAGCACCTTGCAGCAAAGCAATTGTCTTATATCTGCAATGCACCATTCACACCCATTGCTCAAGTTTGGAAAGCACTTAGCACATTGTCTGTGCTTCTAGAAATAAATATTGATAATATAAATAATAAATATTTCTTAGAGCACGTCAGATATAAGACAGTTCAAGCAGGAAGTGTAGGGGCTGGTCTGAGTTTGGTTGTGTGTTGTAATTGTTTCCATTGTAACTGCAGAGTTGCCACAGTGTCTCTCTCCCATCTTGGAGTGTAGGAAAGAAATTGGCAGCCACTGCATCAGCCAGCTGGTGCAGAGATGTCAGGCTGGTATGAGGATTAGAATGTCACTAGATTTAAGGGCCAAGATTGAGTGTATCCATTGGATATTTGCAGAATACTTTGGTGTCAGTTGCCTGAAACATTGTATGTCACTGAGTGGCATCTGGGCCTGCCAGATTCTCATTGTATATCTGGTGAGAAGACAGCCTTGTAATGGGGGTTAAGCATTCCCTTTTCATTTGTAAAGTAACTTCAACCTAAGTCTTCAACCTGGCCTAAGATGCTCTTGATACAAGGATAGCATGGTACCACTATACCAGTTGGTGTGGACTGTGCGAGTAAGGGAGATCAACTGGGAAGTGTCTAAGGACCTATCTGGGCTTGAGCAAGTGTGATCAGAGATGAAGGTTAATTTATAGCAGTTCAGGATGGCGTAGGGAGGGAAGAATTCCCTGCCTGATACAGTTTTTTCAGACATCTAGTATCTAGTTATTTGGCACAGGGAAGGAAGTAGGGATGACAACAAGAAGTATTAATTGATATTTACTAATTTGGCAGAAACCCATTGCGGTTGAGTGAGTTGATTGGCTTCTTATTTTACCCCTAATCCAATGATAGGCAGGGAAGAGAGTGGATCATTGATGCAGTGTGAGATCAGAAGTGGGGATGTACTTTAATATCATATACCTCGTTTGGGCCTCATTCTTCCATTACTCAAAGGGTGTGTTGGAGGATTTCAGTCTGTGGGCCTAAATCCCACGTGAATGAACACATGGTGATGCTTCACCATATGGAAGCCATAATTTGGCTCCAAACAGGGATGGCACTAGAAATGTCTGACTGCCAGGTAACAACTGAAGGTTTGACAGACACTGTACATCATTAATGAAAGCAGCAGCCTAAATCTCAACCCAATGCACCTGCCTATAGTTTTTATTTCTAATCACAGAAATAAATATAGTTACTGTGGCAACAAATAACTGTACATCTCCCCCCTCCCGCGTTGTGATATTAAATACAGTGATAACTTACACTCTGGGACTGAGAAAGTCTCAAACAAATTAAAAATGATGCTCTTCCATTACAGTAGATACACTCCGACCTCTCTCTGATAGGAATTCTGTGATCTCTGACACACATCTGAATAAAAGCTTTGGTTTTTTCCCCCTAATTGATTCTCTGAGGTTCTCCAGAACACAGAACAATGGGCCAAACTCTGCTCTCCTCTACAAAGCAGCAATTCACACTGAAGTCAACAGGAGTTGCAGCCATGTGAGCAAGGGCAGGATTGATCTAATGTTATTACTGTAAGATCTATCACACTTTCCGATGACCTCCTGTTAACAACTGCACTCAAACCAAAGAGCTAAAAGCAACAAAAACAAAGATATACTATAAATACTCTCTCTCTTGGCATCTAGCAAATGATGTAAAGACACAATTGGAAAAGCACCCTGAACTGCCTGTCAGTAACATGTTATTAAATATTTTTGTCTACTACTACCACGACCATGACATTTTCCATGTTCATTTCACAAATGTGATCTAGAGTTCACTTACTGTTAGATGCTGGAACAGCCATGCCCTCATGATATTTGTGGCTACTTTGGGAAAGATGCCACGCTTTTTATGTCGCTTTTTGTCCTTATCTGGATCATCATCATCACCTGTGCTGGGGGAAGCTACACTGTTGTCCAAGCCGTCACCTGTAAACATAGTGAATCAAATTTTGACTTATGCTATCTTTAGATACTTCAGTCAAAGCCTGACTTTGGGGTATATGAATATTTAAATAGGATATAAATTCTTTCGTGCTGTAATTCCTGGAGAGGGGGAGAAAATAAACCCTCTCAGCCAAATTCTGGTTTATTCTGAACAACTATAAGAATGAGATAGCCATTTCTCTCATTTGATTCAGCACAGCAACAAAAAAAAGTGAATTAAGCACCCTGCTTGCCAAGGTGGAGGCGGGGGAGTCTCTTCATTACCTTCACAGAAATCTCTCTGTGTTTACAGATCAGGCAAATGGTGTTTGACTCAAATTGTGGCTTGCAATGTATTGATGATGTTATGTCACCTTAACATGCAGCAGCCCAGATGCCATGTTCCACTCTGAGATACAAAGTTCAAATTAAGCGTCAGCTTGCTGGCAAATCTCTTGCACCATTTGATCCTCTACCCAAGTTCAAAGTGACAATGGTAAGAGTGAGGTTCTATCTATATTCAGACTGGAATTTTCAAAGCAGCTAGATGCCCGACTCACATTCACTTTCACGGGTCTTGGGCACCTAATCTCCTGAGATGCTCTTAAAAATCTCAGCCCAAATAAATTCATGCTGGGTTAACTACACTTATACCAATGTAGTATGTAAGCCCTCCCTGGTGCACCACAGCTACATTAGGTGTTTGCACCAATGTCATTACATTGATCCAGCACAAATTTCCTTAACGTAGAGAGGGCCTTAAACTCGCCAAATTAGCAGCTCATCTATGGGAGTATAAGACTGGACAGCAGTGGCTTTTATCTGTGGTGAAATAGTGGTCTACTGTGCAGAGAAAAACAATGGTTTAGAGTCCCTGGTCAATCAGTGCACCATTTTTGTTTAAACCCCAAAAAGTAGTTCATTAACAAATCCATATAGTTATTTATTCTCTTCATTCCCCGCATGTGGATTGAATGTATCAGAGCTTCCAAGGATAGTACTTTTATGATAAGTGCAGAGTTGTGAGGCAATTAGGCAAGTATTCTCTACATCCCGAGGCAAGAATGATCAAGAAAATAAACTGAACTGAGCTGAATCAAGAGTTTAACTCTGTCCTGTTAGGAATAAAAAACAAAAGATGGGTTTTGGACTGTCAAAAGTGTGATACATTATGTAGAGTTTAACTAAAAAAAGTGACAGTTTTATATTTTTAGTATTTTACATTTTTATATATTTTACTACTGACTGTAATGAATTTGTAGCTGTCCTTATGACTGATTGTGTGTATTTAATGCAAGACTAGACTTGAATATTCATATTTATAAAACAAGATCCTCATGATGAGTCCAGATATCTTTGGCTGATAAATTCTTTGAAAGCTCAGTAGGTTAAAAAAAAGAAAAGAAAAGAAAGCAAAAGAAAAAAAGGCCTTTTATACAGAGAAGCAATTCACCATATAAAATAATAATTCATAAAAGAAACATGAGCAAAGGAAACAACTCAACAGCATTTAAAATTTCCATGGGCTAATCCACTTTCTATCTGTGAGACAAGAGCAAGGGAAAGAAAAATATTACATGTTCATTGATTAAAAATGAAAAGCTTCTAACCTAATGACACTGTCTTTCACCACCTCCCTATGATTGTTTTACCGCTATTTTTAACATATACTTTCTATCCATTTCTAACCCCCTTCAGATTAATTTAGTAGGCAATGCCTAGTGCCTGACTAGAAGAGAATTCATTGATAATTTATGGAAATATGTACTATAATCCAACGGAGATGACTTTTTTCCAGCTTTGTGCATCAATAGATAATCAAGGCCTTAAAGCAGCCTGAGCTTCCCATTACCTCAGGCAAAAGAATTCCTGAAAGCATGCCTTCAGGGCACCTGAATTATATACTCCATTAGGAGAGGAAAAGCTTTCTGCATTCCATGTATAACACTCCCCAGAACCTTTCCTGTTTATTTCTGCTGTATGAAAGCAGAAGCATTAGGAACAGAATTTTTTAAGTGAAGACTTATGTAGATACAATGGAGAAACCTTTCAAGCGAGAGCCAGATCACCTCCTTCAATCCCTAGCAGTGACCTATCCCAAATAAAAGGTTTCTGTTACATCATTAGCTCAAGCCAAAAACAGCCTTGGCTTAATGCACAGTTTGTTCTTCCTACTGTTTTTAGGCAAATACAGCTACTTTACTCCCATCTGGGAGGGAAATTACACTGCTGGGTTGTAATCTAAGACAAGATTTTCATTGGAAGCAAATGCTTTCAATCCAGTATAAATACTGGTGCATGTTCAGAAAAGCCTAAAACAATAAACTCTAGTCCTGTCCGACAACAAGTTAGGGAAGGTGAAAGGGGGAAGTGGATAATAAAGCAACAAACTATTCTAAAAGCAAATACTTTCATATATTTTAAATCAATTGTTTAACCTCTTCCACTTTTTTAAATTGAAAATTGATCCTGTAAAGACTAAACCTCAGAGGAAAGTCTAAATGGTCAATCGTGTTTTTTAACATTTCCATTCACACTGAAATTTGATACAGTCACCTCTATGAGGTCTCCAGAGAATTTCTTTCCTTTTTTTTCCCTATTTTTTTTTTAACATCACTAACCAAACTTGAAGAACCACTGACCAACCACATGGTAGCAGCTACGAACCACATTTGTAAAATGTCAGCAGTGACTTCATTCCTGAAGTTGACTTCTCCTACCGCCAAATGAAGGCAAACTGAAAAGGTGGAAATAATCATAAAAATGATGCTAGTCCATAAACAAGCTTACAGCCTCATTAGTATAGCAGTAGGCTCCACTGGGTGATTTATGCTCGTTTTGCTGATGCCATGAGGAAATGCCATAGGGCAACTTTAGCCAGCTGCTAATGGCTTCTGACAGCTTCTTAGCAACTAGTGCAAGCAACGTTGTGGCGTTTGCTAGTGACAGAAACTGAAAATGTCATATTATCTGCCCATGTGTCACGAAGCCCGTGTGGCAATTAACTAGTAGGCCAGTGACTGAGGGGCCAGAAGCTCTTTAAAATGGCCTTTGGCTATTCAGGGAAGAGTTTGCACACTGCTTGCGTTCATGTTGCACATATGCAATATTTTAATGCAGAAATCTGGTTCACACTACACCTCTGCCTTAGTCACTGATGAGTTTGGACTACTCAAATCCTTTTGTCTGCAGAGAAACTCCCAGTTGCTTTCTCTTTAGGCATTGCATGACATTATCAGAGGAATTTAAAGTAATCTGTCTTGATATGATTGTTTGAAATGGCAGTTTAATTGGCAATACCTGATTCTCTATTTTTGAACACTGAATCCAAAAGGTGCTAGCTGTTTTTCTGCTCTCTCACAAATTAGTCTAAAAGGATTTAAGATCACTGAAGCAGACTCATTGCCTGTCAAACTGCTAGGAGCAAAGGAACTCTGCACAGCAACTAGACACTATTTAAAAAACATTGAGCCTATAACAAGCATAAGGAGAGTCTTGGCTCCACATTTCAGTTTCCAAGCTATCAAACCATACACTATATGTCAAACTGTCAAACCTTTCAGCATGGCCATTTGCCCTTTCAAATAATATTTAAGAATTGTTTTTACAAAATTTTATAGGCCATGGTCTAGTGAAAGAGGCCAACCAACAAAGAAAGGAATTTGTACTACAATTCGTCCATGGACAATTTCTTGTGAGACCTGGGCCTATCCCTATGGAGTAAGGCAGGTGACCTGTGGCAGCTCCCAGGCTGTCAGAGAGCTCAGATTTCAAACACACTCAACTCAAACGTCCCAGAGTTCCCTATTTAAGCACACCCAGGCATTTAGGCTGTGCTATCTTGTTCCTTTCAAGAAAGGATAAAGCAGCATTTATTGTATTCAGACCATTCAATGGGTCAGACTGGCCATGTCAGCAGGGGTTCCGCTCATTCAGGTCACCCTCCCCCCACACCCCCAGACACATTCTCCTCCTCCAACTTCCCTTCTTTCCCCTTCCTCCACACCCCAAAATGGGTAGAACAGAAGCAGCAAAAAGGCAACAAAGTTTGTAACAATCCCATAGCAGGCAATTATTCCTGGTGTTTATGGGTGATCAGTTATAGACATTTGTTGGCAAAACAGGTACTTTATATACATGCTTGCATTCATTCATTCATAATAATGATGTGCTGCAGCCACAAAAATCATATGACAAGTCTAAACAATTTTTCCTAGTTTTACAATGAGCCAAAAAAGATCCTTCTGCAATATTAAAAGATAGGAAGTATACCTTTTCATTAAATATATTAGGCCTAGGACAAGTTTTCCAACATAGAAGCCTGAAATTAAGCTCCTAAATCCATATTTAGGCTTTAAATAAAAATTATCCAAATCCGCAAACGTACTGAATACTCCTTTCTCCAATTCATTTGAACAGAAGCTGCAGATGCTCAGCACCTTGGAAAAATCAGGACAACTTCTCTTTAAGTGTCTAAGATCCCAATCCCACAAACATTTGCACATGAATGACTTTATACATCAGAGTAGTCCTGTTGAGTTCAGTGGAGCTACTCATACGCGTAAAGTTAAGCATGTGACTAAGTCTTTGCACAGCGGGTCCAATTCAGAGATTAGGAACTTAACTTCAAGTACCTAAGTTGAGAAATGTTGGCCATAATTTATACTTCATACAAATTCATATAGTTACACATAGTGGGCCAAATCCTGCTTACATTACTCATGTTAGTGGATTATTTGCATGAACTAGGCCAGAAAAATATGGCTCAATCTATACATTTTTTTCTAAATACACTTGGAAAAGGAGTAAATTTTCTAACCAACTTTTTTTAGGCTATGGAAACCTCATTAATTGTCTTAAAAGTTAACTATAGCTTCTAAGACAAATCGAGAAATACACTGCACCCCGAAAATATTTTCACAATACACAGTCTTATGCAGTAAGTTGCTATTTCACTCTAAGTAACAGGCGTAGGATCAAATTTGCTTTAAAAATATTAATATTTTTTTCCATTACAAGAACACTTATTCTTCTTAAAAGGCTACATTCCAATCTTTGCTCAAGAGCTGAACATTTTGAACATTTTAAAGAGGTGTTATTCAGGGGGATTATACTGGTTAAATTAGATTAAAATTGCTGGGGGGGAAATAGCTTTGCTACAAGTCTGAAAAATTAGACAGCACTGGAACTTGCACAACCAAATAGCAGGATAGAGTCTATATTCCAGGGTCCGGCTTTTACAATCTACTTTTAGATAAGAATCTAAATCCACCACTTTAAAGAGTTCACTGAAGAAATGTGAAAGAAATGTACCCAATAGCACTGGAAAATACTCTCAGCAACGTTTAAGTGCACTCGGAACTGGAAGACACCATTAACATGGGACTACGCCAATGTCCTTTAAAATAAGGAGAGCTTCCTAAATTTAACTTTTAGTTTTTTCAAATCTTTCACGTTAATGGCTGTTTCTATCTCTTGGAGTAAGTTAGTTTTGCACATTTTTGTTCTTAATAATCTAATACAATAAAAATATCTTTTCTGGCCAGAGACTATATTGGATTTTGTATTAGAGCGACATTGTTCCAGTGAAACAATAAACACACAGCTTCTCTTCATTCATAGTCCTGTAGATAAAGTTGTCTTTTTAAACTCAATACAAAGTAAAAATTAAAAAAGAACATTCATGTATGTGTTCCCCTTTACTTCTGACTATTTTTATTATGAGACACTTCAAATTCTCTAAGTAGAATATTTATCTTTTAACCACTGATTCACAGCTCTGTTGGTTTTTTCCTCTTGCATCCCAAACAAGAACATAAGCCTTTTGGTAATCATTCCTGATCTTAGGTATACTGGAATCTTTTTCCACAGTCAAAACTGATGTCCATATAATCAAGACAAGTTCACAGTAAAAGGCATTCTAGGAAGTTCAGTAGACATCAAAATGATGTTTTTGTATCAGATTGCACTGGAAAGACTTGTTTATTAATGAATAATTTAAGCTAGTATAATGTTCCAGAGAGATTTTAAATAGCATCAAAACAACTTTTTTCAAACTTACATAGGAAGGGTTAATTACAAGCCCCTTTCATGATATTTGCACTATTCACTCATCTTTCTTATTTCAGTAAGGGGCATCTATGTATTGTATGCTAGCCACCAATTTGCTGCTTTCACACCTGCACTATAAAGGGCCCAATCATACTAAATATTGAGATTTTCCTGTAAGATGGATCGCATCTTTAACACGACTTCCAATGAACTCAATGAGAGCCAGAGACTCTCAGCTTTGAGAAGGAGCAAGCCTGAAGATGCTGTAAGTCTAGACTGGGACAGAAGGAATTACTCTATCAGACCCTTACTGCTACTGTACTTGGATTGGCTGGAGCTGGGGAGTATAGACCATGTGGACCACCCATTCAAATTTGAACCAGGAAAGTAGTGACCAAACGTCATTTCTAGATGAGAGTTTTTCAGAGGCCTCTGAGAAATGGGTTATTGGTCTAATTCCAGAGGACAGATGTTCCTCCTCTAACTGGCACTAAAATCTGAGGAGTGAATGAATATGAAGACTGAAGCACGCACCCACTCCCGAAGAAGGTTGACACACATTGGCATGATGCTTGCACAGCCATCATCCAGGCTGTACCTGTTCTGTGCTGAAACAGAAGGTTTCACGTGATAGGCCTGTCAATCTGGCAGCTTTCACAACAACCACGTTCATGGTTTGTTTTTTTTAAATAAGTAACATTCCCGCATTGTGACATTCTCTCAACTTGCCAACACCCAAACATGGGACTAGAAGTGAAAACAGGGAAGACAAGAAAAACAGTAGTGTAGAAAGGTTAAAGTGGCTGTGGGATTTCTTTATTTGTAAATAACATTTCCTGTTACTTAAATTTCACAAATAGTTATTTCTGATGCACGATTCAATGCCTGCTGAAATAAATAGGAAGAATCACAGGGACTACACTGGGCTTTGGATCCAGCCCCAAAAGACTTACAACAATGGATGTCTGGGGTCGGGGTGAATTTACAGCACCCTTTGCAATGAGGAACAAATTACCGGTAGTTAAGGAACAGGCTTGTTAACATATTTAATTAAAAGAGATAATGAGGAACAAAAAAGGCTGAAAATGAGCAATAGCAATGCACACACACAGTATGTTTGGGTTTGCAGGCATATCTTAAAGAGGTGCATTACATTTTTCATGCAAAGATTCAGACCATGACACAAACAGCAGGGGATTGCCAGTCACAGATAGTATCCATATTTACAAGTTACTAAAGGAAACAGTTGCAAAAATATCCTACACAAACATTCATATATGGTGTAACCTGGCCAGGTATAAATTACACTCTGGCATTTGACAAATTTTCAAAGTTTTTTCTTCTTGAATCATTGTACTTTGTTCTTTAGAGACAGGAGCACCTTTTTCTAGTAACTTGATCCTCCTTTTTTACTTGAATTCCCCTCAGGCAAACAACCAGCAAATTAGCTGTCTACACAAAGAGTAAAAACACCATTGATGAATAGGGAAGAAACACATTTTACTCATTTTCATCCATTCAGTAGTTTTTACAGCTAAACACCAAGGAAAAAAAAATCTGCAAAATGTAGTACAACTTCTTAATGGAGTCCAGGAAAGTCCAGTATTATGGACAAGTTGCAAGATATTTTTAGAGTTACGTATCTATACTCTGTATTAAATATTAAAAAGAAAGCAATTAATTTAATGGGAAGCCAACAACTTTCTCCTGCCAAAAACCAGAAGCTTACTTTGTGCAGCTGTAAGAATAAATACTGCACAGAAAGAAAAGTACCTGGTTAAACAAGAAAAATATGCTGTTTTAACCAAGAAGAGTCAAAAGATCTTAGAAAAATCTTTTAACTGAAATCTAGTATAAATGTTATAACACTTGTTGAGAAAAAATGGATTCAATATGAAAAAAGTTACACACTTTGTTCAGATATGTTACTTTAAAAAAACCTTGTGGCACATTAGTTGAGAAGCCGGCCTATTATGTTGTCAACAAGAAGGAAACAGACTATCTACTGGACATAAAAGTATTTTGGCCTGAATTTTGATTTGACTTCTGCTTACACACAGGTTACAAACTGGGAGCATATGAAGCAGCAAAGGAGCATATCTTCAGAATCACAGTACCATGACAGTCTGCCAAAATGTACATAGCTAGCAAAAATGGTCCAGAACTCCGCTAGTGTAAATCAACATGACTCCACACCAGCTGAGGATTGGGCCCAGTTGGGGGAAGGGTCTATCTGTGCATTTTACACAGTTTGTAGGACACCTGACTTGTGGCTGAACCTAAATGGATGCAGGAGGCCCAAAGCAAAGAGGAGAGCATCCCAGTTATAGCCTATCGGCCACTTTATTTGTGGGAGTAATTTCTCCCAACCATGTGTTACCATAGGTCACTTTCCCTCAGCAAGGCTGCCTTTGTCCTGCACCCTGCCAAAAGAGATAGAAAGCAAACGATTTTGCACTGCTTCCTTTAGTCTGAGAGGGCGATAACCAGAGATGCTCAGGAATTTTCTGTCAAAACTGTTTATGACAAAAAATGCAACTGTAAAATTTCAATTTTGCCACAAATTTTTGATTTTCGGTAGGGAAAAAAATCAAAATAAAATATTTCATTTTGGTTTGACAGCAAATAAAAACATTTGCGTTTGTCAAATTAACTAAAATGTTTTGTTTGGGGTCAGCTCAGCATTACTGTGTGTTTGCCTGAGCTGCCACATGGTCCTCCCCACTGGGTGAATTGCTGCAGGGCACCATGGGAGATTTAGAGGAGAACTGTGGCATGAGGCAACTGAACTACAACTCCCATGAGACACCATGGCAGCTGAGTGAGACATAGATTCATGTCAAACTGAGCCAAAATTTGGGAACGTTGAAACATTTCATTTCAAGAGAAAGTGGCAGATCTTTCTGCTACATGAAATATTTTGCATTTCAACTTGTCCCTGATTGAAGATGAAAACAAATGATAAAATATCAGAATTTCTCACTGGATATGACCAGCTCTAGAGATGACTGCTGTAAGTCAGTGGAGACTAACAGGTCCTCTGGCCCTGGAGTGCAGGTACTTCGGATAACCCCTCTTTGTCTCATCAGTCAGCACACGCTGGGGATCTGCTGTTTGCCAGCCAGAAGCAGGCCCATTGTTGAGCCCACAGTATTGCTTGGAGGTATGCAAGAATCTCACTAATATGCAATAATATCTGGCCCCCTTTTTTCTTGTTTGTATACAGCATCTTCGTTTTTATTTTCCCTCATCCATCAATGAAATCTGATAATGAAAAACAAAACTGAATAAAAGAAAACAGATGATAACCATCACTCTTAATGTGTTACTACACATACAATTGGCCCAGGCACACTTGTCAGACCATGCTGCTGATAAAGGGAAATACAAAAGCAAACTCACACAGCTTTTTCTCTTTTGACAATTAGAGCCTCATTTGTAGCTGTTGCCACTGCAAGCCTCTCATCCCCCTAGAAGCTTTAGACAAAGTTCCTTTTGCCCACAGGTACTGCCGCTTGCTTAGGCAAACTATAAACTCAAACATCTACCTCTTAATCTAGTATTTCAGGAAAGATGGCTGCCTTTAAAATTATGGTAAACATTTACAAGAATAAGAAATGCAACAAAAAAAATGATAACACTTAGCCAATTTTTGAAAAAACACCACACAAAGGCTAACTAATCTTCATCACAGCCTTCTCACATATGGTAGCTAGTTATTATTTTAGTACCTCCATTTCACAGATATGGAAACTGATTAAGAATAATTAAGGGCCTGAGAGTATGACCCTTACCCAGTTGGATTGTTTGCAACACATGAGTTAAAGTGACAGAACTGGCACTTAAGTGACTTGTTCAAGGGTGCAGAGTAAAAACGGTGTCAAAGGGAGAGTTCAAGGCCTCTGAACTAAAGAGTCAGAAGTACTTATATCTTATGCTCAGATCCCTTCCAAATAGGACAAAAAGCTGAACAGAAACTCTTTCCATTTTTATACACAAGGTTACAAAACAAACACTTATAACTGAAACAGATCTATTGCTGGTAAATTGCAGTCAGAGTGGACCACAAACTTCTCTGACTCCCTGTACCAGAGAAGCTTGAGCATGCTTTAAAGAAAGGATGGTTAGCTCTTGGAAGAAAGATGAATGTTATATTGCTCATCACATGCACACACAAAATAGGAAACGCATACCTTAATCCAAGAGGAGCCCTCTGCATAGGAATCTCTTGGGGATGTCTGGGGAACAGAAGGGTTTACCAGATACAACAAACTGAGTTCTTCTTTATGCTGTTCCCCACTCCCTACACTGAAAAAGATAGTGGTTTTGTTCCTAGACAAGGGTCCCCTTACAATAAACAGAGGGAGGCTGCTTGTAGGGACGGAGGTACAGAAGCCAAAAGGAGATAAAGAAATTGACTACAGTAGGCCTATACCAAATTTCCATCCACCTGACTGTCTTTGTCCAACACAAAAGGCAACTCTGTTCTCATCAGGAAGTGAGTTAAAAGGTTACAAAGAGAAAAAACCAAAACCTTGAACATGGGATATTGTGAGACTGATTATTTTGCACAGAGAACTAGTCCTTACAATTACAGTGAAAGCCACTGAGATGTGTGTCTTCCAGTAGTAAATACATAAGGCAATGTGAAGGCTAATGGAACGACAACTTTACTATAACAATTTCTGGTGACTTCCATTCTGTACCACACATAAGAGAGAGCTTCACAAAGTGTTGTCTGAAGTGCTCCTAAAACAAAACAAAAAAAATTGAGAGCAAGGGAAGAGGCCGATTGATTCCCTGCATGAGGGTAACTCAACCCATCTTTATCCCACGTGGAAAGAAGAGGGTGCTATCTTTTCCACTGGGGCTCTCCACAGCACTATCCCCTGCTGGGCTCCCTGATTCCCCCACAAAGCAGTATTAACACCTCCAGTGCCCTGCGAATGACTGCTATGGAACCAAGGAAGCATAGCTCCTGTGGAAGATATCTTAGTGAAGGAGTGGGGCAAGGAGAGCCGCACAGATACTCCAGACAAGATGACTGCTCTTTCTGCAAGTCTGGAAGTCCTGTTATGCAAGAACCCTCTGGATCCATGGGAGGCTTCAGCCTAAGACTACTTGGTGCTCACACCTTAAACTCCTCCCCTCTGGAGCAGATGCTTCTGAGAAAATGTTGCAAGACGAACCTCAAAACATTTTACAAATTCGTGTCAAATTTCCCAGTTTGTTCTGGCTGAAAAACAAAATCCAAAAAATGGAAACATTTCATTTTGATATTTTTTAAATGAAATGTATCAATTTTATTTGAAACAACTTTTTGTTTTGAAATGTACTTCAATTTTATTAATAAGCCTTTAAAATGATTTGAAAACTAAGCAAATTTTTTCATTTCTGGTCAAGCAAAATGTTTTGTTCTATTGCAACTTTTTTTAAAAAAATGTTTTGGTTCACTGAAATATTTGAAAAGCTTTTGTTTTGAGTCAGCTTAAAACAAAATTTATTTTTCAATTTTTTGGTACAGCCAGAGAACCAAAAAATCAGTTACTCGCACAATTCTAGTGCTGGTTTGAATCCAGCACACATAGCTCACACTGAAAATTCTTACCATCTAATGGCTGTTCAGGGAAATAATAGAAATGGGTAGGTGATCTTGGCCCATTGTTAGTGGACAGGAGTCACATTTAGCACTAAAAAGGACCCTTGTTTGCCAGCCTCAGCAGAGGCCAAGGACTGATTCCTTCAGCATGGTCCCTCAGAGGCATGTTGGAAGGACTTTAAAAAAATAAAATATTTCACATCTACTAGCTACCGGGTCCCCTCAAATTCAAATTAAATGCATTCAGTATCTTTTTGGTTTCCTACCAACCAGCATCATTGCTTCTGGTTCTGTGCATTTTATCTTACACTGCAGATAGTGATTAGTCTATATTTTTCTCTCCAACAGCTCTGCAATGGGTCTTGAAGGATCCAAAATACATAATGAGGGTAACAGCAACGTTAGGCCGATATTGAAGGCTTTGGAAATTTCAGCTAAAATGTCATCTGCACAGACATATTTTATTCTATGTTCTCTATTTTTATCCCCTTTATTTCCCCCCCTCCATCATTAGCTGCCAGGAGTTCTACTGAATTGACAAACAGCAAGGAGAAAAGAGGGAAAGGCTGGTGGGTCCCAGTTTTTGTTAATGTTACAGTTGCACCTCACAGCACCTATAAGGTCAGGGCTTCTTTCTGCTGGGCACAAAGGCAGAGTGGGAGTATTCCTTCCCCCATTTTACTGATGGGCAATGAGTCGCATAGCAATTAAGTATCTTGTGCAAAGTCACACAGAAGTTTGTATTAGAGGTGGGAATTGAACTCATACATCCAGAGTCCCAAGCCAGTGCCTTAACTACAGGAGCTTCCTTCTTTTTCCTGTTGAGTGCATAAAGCTTGCTGTGTTCTCTCTCTCTTACATTACTGCTTTTGTAAGAAAGAAGCATGTGCTGTCAGTGGCTTGGTTCAAATATATTAGTAATCAAAATAGTTAAAGGAATCCTCTATATTTGGAGGACCAAAAATCATAGCCATTAGCTGCAATTTATTCTTGCCAGACAGTCTGGCTTCAAAAGCAGTTTTGCTTTTTACATTGTGTGGTTGAAGCAATCCCATGCATGTAGAAAGGAGTTATCACTAGAGGTGTTGCTCTTCCCCAGTCTCATCTAGGTGACATGAAGGAAGCTTTTCCTATGCCTCCTCCCTTAGGGGAGGGCTGGACTACTGATGGTTCTCTGTGAAGATTCCACAGATACTTGTTTATTGGTCACTTCTGAAGCTTGCTTATTTCACTATGGGCCTGAGAAACTCACATTGGCTTTGAATTAGGTCCTACAACTTCTTTATGGAGGGACTACATGAGGCTTACTGGATACTTTAGGATTTTGTATGTCTTTGCAGTACTGTTCTAAAAATTAAATATATAACCTTGTATTTTAAATGGTCCATGCACATGCATGTGAAAAAATGCACATCTCAACTGTGTGTACAATTAACAGGGCAACACGCAAACTGTCAGCTATGCATCTAATTGGCCATCCACATCCACAAATACTGATTTGTGAATGCAAAGGCAGCAGCTCCAAGGGGAAATTAGGTGTGCACAACTGCATGCACACTGGAAAACAAACAAACAAAAAAAACCAGGCCCTTCATTTCTAGTGAGTTCCTATTCTTTGAATCCTTTCGTGGACTCCCTTTTTCCACCAAATAAAATTCAACCTTCTTGTCTCTACCTTCAAAGCCCTTCCTACTTATATTCTATTGCCACCTCCATTGTGTCAACAATGCCAGTTTCAATCAGTTTGTCTGCACTTCACTCACAACCAGCTCCATGCCTCCTTTTGTGTCACTTGACAGGGCCTACAACATCACTATCCTCTCTCCCATCCAATCCCTCCATGAGACCCACTTCTGCAAACCACTGCAGGAGTCAGTCAATTTATATTGTCTAGGTTGAGGGACACCTGGGGATTATCGGTTATTTACTTACCAAAGAAATGACGTATTAGGATTGTATGATTAATCTTCCTTCCCGCAAGTTTCATAGGTTGCTCGACTTAGGGCTTGTCTACATCAGAAAGTTGCAGCGCTGGTGAGGGAGTTACAGCGCTGCAACTTAGGAGGTATACACATCTGCAGGGCACCACCAGCGCTGCAACTCCCTGTTTGCAGCGCTGGCCGTACTCCCGTTTTGTCTCGGGTGTAGAGGATCCAGCGCTGGTGATCCAGCGCTGGTAATCAAGTATAGACACTTACCAGCGCTTTTCTTGACCTCCGTGGAATAAGCAGGTATCCCAGCATACCTGAGGAAGCCTCTGGTAATCAAGCTGGTCTCCTTCCCCGGTTTGCTCTCGCGTTCCCCGAACCACCCTGCAAACCGCAGGGAAGGAGACCTGCTTGCTCGGGGGTTCGGGGAACGCGAGAGCAAACCGGGAAAGGAGACCAGCTTCCCCGTGGTTTGCTCTCGCGTTCCCCGAACCTCCCTTGAAGCCGCCCAACAGCGCTGCAGTGTGGCCACATCTAACACCACTTGCAGCGCTGGTTGCTGTAAGTGTGGCCACTCTGCAGCGCTGGCCCTATACAGTTGTACTAATACAGCTGTAACAACCAGCGCTGCAAAATTTTAGATGTAGACATGGCCTTAGATTATGAACTCTTCGGAGCAAGGACTGTATCACTGCGAACGTGAAGGACAGCGAGTGCTACCTGAACACAAATAACTCTCCATAATCCTGGATTTATGTATGATATGAATACACAGGGTTCTGTGATGCTTTGGTGTTCAAAATTATGGGGAGGGTGGATCCCTTCATAGAAATTGTTGGGCATCGCAGAAACTTCAGAAAAAGGAGTGGAAAGAAAGGGCACAGGAGGAGGAATCTGCATCTTCAAAATGGAAAGGACAACGGAAGGAGGGAAATGGGGAAGTCTTGTTTCAAATGAGCAAGTTTACTGCCTTCTTCCTTGTGAAGAAAGTGTTTGCTTTAGTACATCTAAAAAAAAAAAAAAAAGTGGTGTGCCTGTTAAATCTGCTCCTAGGTAGCTTTAACTTGAGCAACCTGCTGCACTTATTCTTCAGATCACTGTAGATTCTCCCTCACTTTGGCAGTAACAGAGAGGTCATATTATCACATGAATGAACTGCTCTTGAACAATTATCCAACATATCAGGAACAAACAGGCTTTTCTTCAGTATCACACATCCATTTTCTGGCTTTCCACCTCTCCCATCTCCACAAACAGAACATATGTATTGGGGTAAGGAAACCCCACACTCTCCATTAATGTCTAAGATGTTCCATATTCATTTCTATTTATTGTTAGGTGTCACTTCAACAAACTAGGATTATGGAGTGACTTGTAAGCTTTGGTGGTTTTAGCTGCAATACCTGATTTAAATACTTTTAATAACTGTAATTATATATTTTGCAAGTGGGGAGAATGCAGATAAGTATCAATTATCCTCATCTGTGAAAATACAAAGCTGGATTCTGACCTTACATCTGTATATAAATGAGGAGTAACTGAAGCCAATGGAATCACACTGGGGTAAACAAAATTAGAATCAGGCCTACAGAATGTGAGACAACCACTTGAGGGTTAATTTGGAAAGGGCAGCTTCAAAAAGTTCTAGACAGAGTATCATGCTCTCGGGATCTGGTCCACACATCTATTTGTTCTGACAATGTAAAGCTTTGCACTCAGAGTTCCACTGACTATGTTACCACCTGAGATCATGCCAAAGGGGGTCTGCTGAAGCCCAGTGCTTTTTTCACGAACATATGCAGTTAAGTGGATATTAAAATCAATTGTTATTCTAATGCCACATGACTCTTTAAGTTATTTAGAACAGCAGAATCCTTATCCACTCTCCCAGAGGTGTGGACTGGCACCAGTAAAAGAGTTTTCTGGCAACTGACATGAAAGCAATTGCCTGGGTTGTCGGAGCAGTGTCCCACTACAAGTGTGAATCAGAGCGGTCCCTTTGCACTACCCACTGGTAGTACCTGGTGATTGTCTGAATGCTCACTGATAAACACAATCCCATGAATCATAGAAGTGTTGAATGTGGTTAGCTCTTTGCCCAGTAAAATTAATATATTTTTAAACTAGTTGACCAGCTCTATTCACGACCTCAGCATTAAAATGCCCAGTGGAATGAGAAGGGGAAAAATACAGAGCTTTTCATCGATAGGTCACTGGTTCAAATCCACTGTAATGCTATTTAGTGGCCTCTGTGAAATAAGTTTGCCACACCAACCAAACTCATAATGGTTGCACCTTTGTCAGCAGTCCGAGTAGAGAAAGGAAGAACTGAATAGGTCTGGAAACAGAAACAGCATCTCTCTCCAGTGAAACTGAGGAAAGGGAATTACCTTAAATCATCCCTAGAAGGCTGGGTATGCATGGTGGGGTTCTTACGAATGGAGGGAGCAGGCAGTGGGGAGACCAGGAGAACATGTGCCGCCTACCACCAGCCCTTAGTAGATGCTAGAGTATAGATAATACAGCCCAGCTAGGGAAGAGGGTTCTAGAGAGAGACACTGAGGACCTATAGCTGGTGAATAGGTAAAGGACATCTATGAAGGAGGCCGTGGCTTTCTGTAGATCCCAGAGGAATTTTTGGGCCAAATCCCCAGCCTACTCCAGGGGTAAGGGGAACCCTGCCCACTCTGACAGAACAACTTCAGAGGAATGTCACTGAGATTGCCTCCTTCAGCTTCATTCCAGGGGTTTTCCTGCTAGAGATGTTCCTCAGGATCAGAGACAAGACACTGAACGAAAGCTTGCACTGCTGTGTCTGACATCCTGTGCCTGTTTTGTGGCTAGGCAACTATAGTACTTAGCAGTAGAAACCTAGTACCAATCTCACATTTTACATTCACAGCTTCACAAAGAGATACACCTTGAATTTAGTTCTTATGAAATATGCAGTAAGGTCATCGTTCATGATCTGAAAATGTTTTTTCCAGACAGAATACAAAGTGAACTCACTCATCTTAACACAGAGAGGACAGAAACTTTAAAAGTCTGCATAGAAGTTATAAAAAAGCTAAAAGAGAATCCTAGAATGTCTCCACATGTCATACACACTCAGTATAATAGTAAGTTGGGTGTGTTCACAGTCAGCTGAGCTGTCTACACATCTGACCACAAAACAATACAGAAAATGAGTCTTTGAGTGCATGTTAGTGTGATGAAATGCAATTGAATAGGAACTATGTTTTATTTAGAGTAGAAGTAGTTGTAACCATTGCTTTACATTTAATGAAGGTCTTAAATAAAGACAACTGAAAATAATAAAAATATGGTATATGGAAAGAATACATGATAGCTGGCAGTGTAATGCAAAGACAAGGAGATTCTGTTTACAGCTAGTGGGACAAAGCGAAGCCATTAATTGTTTGCACACAGCCATTCCTACTAAGTGAACATAGTAAGATTTTAACACCAATCCTGTGTTGCAACACATAGCACCTTTCATCTTGTCTACTCATCCTTTATAAACATTCATTAAATCTCAGTATCTCTGCGAGGTTCTTTAGTATTATGCTTATTTTAAAGATTAGCCAGTGTTGCCATTTTTCAATTTCATCACGAATCTTTAGATCAATGGCATTTTTATTTAAAAGTGCCCAGCTCCTGGAGTCAAATGAGAATCTCGGCTTTCACTTAAAAAAGTAAAAAGGGCAAGCCGAGAGTCCTCATGGCTGTGGAGAAAAGCTTGAGGAATCTTGATGGCTCAAACAGAGAAAGCAATAAAGAGAACCCCAAACTTATTTTTAAAAAATCTCAAGATTTTGCCAGACCTGACTCATGATTTTTGAATGCTTGGGGGTGGCGATGATGGTAAACTGTGGTGCAGAGAGTCAAAGATTGCTTATGGTCAAACACCAGATTAACCACCCTTCACCTGAGGCCTGGTCTACACTATGCGTTTAAACCAAATTTAGTAGTGTTAAACCGATTTAACCCTGCACCCGTCCACACGAGGCCCTTTATATCGCTATAAAGGGCTCTTTACACCGGTTTCTGTATTCCTCCCCGACGAGAAGGGTAGCGCTGAAATCGGTATTGCCATGTCGGATTAGGGCTAGTGTGGCCGCAAATCGATGGTATTGGCCTCTGAGCAGTATCCCACAGTGCATCACTGTGACTGCTCTCAAAAGCAATCTGAACTCGGATGCACTGGCCAGGGAGACAGGAAAAGCCCCGCGAACTTTTGAATTTAATTTCCTGTTTGGCCAGCGTGGAGCTCTGATCAGCACAGGTGACCACGCAGAGCTCAGCACAGGTAATAATGCAGTCTCCTGAGAATCGAAAAAGAGCTCCAGCATGGACCGCATGGGAGGTACTGGATCTGATCGCTGTATGGGGAGAGGATTCTGTGCTAACAGAACTCCGTTCCAAAAGACGAAATGAAAAAACATTTGAAAAAATTTCCAAGGCCATGATGGAGAAAGGCCACACCAGGGACTCAGTGCAGTGCCATGTGAAAGTTAAGGAGCTCAGATAAGCCTACCAGAAAACCAAAGAAGCAAACGGAAGGTCCGGGGCAGAGCCGAAAACAATCCGCTTCTACGCTAAGCTGCATGCAATTCTAGGGGGGTCCGCCACCAGTTCCCCACCCCTGGCTGTGGATTTCGAGGTGGGGGTGGTAATCTCAGCCATGGCTGAGGATTCTGCAGATGGGGAAGATGAGGAAGAGGAAGAGGAGGACGAGCTTGCAGAGAGCACACAGCACTCCGTTCTCCCCAACAGCCAGGAGCTTTTTCTCACCCAGACGGAATTATCCTCCCAGCCCTCCCAAGCCACTAGCCCAGACAATGAAGCCATGGAAGCGACCTCTGGTGAGTGTACCTTTGTAAATATAAAACATGGTTTAAAAGCAAGCGTTTTTTAATGTTTAATTTGCCCTGAGGACTTGGGATGCATTCGCGACCAGTACAGTTATTGGAAAAGTCTGTTAACATGTCTGGGGATGGAGCGGAACTCCTCCAGGGACATCTCCATGGAGCTCTCCTGGAGGTACTCCAAAAGCCTCTGCAGAAGGTTTCTGGGCAGGGCAGCCTTATTCCGTCCTCCATGGTAGGACACTTGACCACGTCATGCATGTAGCAAGTAACCTGGTATCATTGCATGACAAAGCCTAGCTGCGTATGGTCCCGGTGATGGCTGGCATTCAAGCAACATCCGTTCTTTATCTCGCTGTGTTATCCTCAGGAGAGTGATATCGTTCACGGTAACCTGGTTGAAATTCAGGAATTTAATTAAAGGGACAGAGATGGCCATTCCTACTGGGCTGTTTGCCTGTTGCTTAAAAGAAATCCGTCCTTGCAGGTAGCCAATCAGGGGGAGAGGAGAGGGGGGAATGGCACTGAGCTTTTTCGTGTTTGGCTAGCAGACATCTTCCCTTTTACCAGCCATGTGGTGGGGGGGGGGAGGAGTGTGTTTAGCAGTGATCTTCCATGATACCTGCCACGTGGTGGGGGGAGGGGTAAAGCGACCATCCCAGATAATTGGATTGGGGGGGGGGGTTCTGCTGCTGCATGTTAACAGGAAAGCAGCAGCACTGAACGGGATTTGCTTGGTATTTGGGAAAGGAGGGCACTGTGTATATGAAGGCTGCAGAAGCCGAAAGATAATGGCTTACCATGGACGCATGCAAGCTGAATTCTGCTGCCCGGACCTGCGTCTGTGAGATCTCTAACACCAGAGCTGCAGGCACTCAATATTAAGATGAAAAACGCGACCTTGTAGTGAGATCACACGTGCTATGTAAGGTGAATAGTGTTGTTCACTGTGAAAGAGTATAAGCATTGTTCTGTAAAATGTATCTTTTTAAATACTTCTCTCCCTTTTTTCCCTCCCTCATGCAGCTGCAAATTTTTTAAGCCTCCCTACTCCATCCCGAAGGCTATCTCAGATAAGGCGGCGGAAAAAAAGACAAGACGAAATGTTCTCGGGAATCATGGAAGTGACCCGCAATGAAAGAGCTCATCGGAATGAGTGGAAGGACGTGGTATCAAATTACAGGAATGATGCTAGTGACCGTGAGGACAGGAGGGACCAACGTGAGGATAGGAGGGACGAACGTGAGGAGAGGAGAGACGCTCGAGATGAGAGGTGGCGGCAAGAAGATCAGCGGTGTAGGCAGGAAGATCAGTGGTGGTGGGATGCAACGCTGGGGCTGCTGCGTGATCAAACTGACATCCTCTGACGTCTGGTGGAGCTTCAGGAACAGCAGCAGGGTCACAGAGTGCTGCTGCAGCCCCTGTGTAACAACCTTCACCCCTCACCATGTTCCATATCTTCCTCACCCAGACGTGTAAGAACGCGTGGGGGAAGGCTTCGTGCACCCGCCCACTCCACCCCCGTGGACATCCCAACCAAAAGGCTGTCATTATTTTGAAATTTTTTTAGTGGCCTTTTCCTTCCCTCCTATCCTCCTCCCAAACCACACCCGGTCTACCTTGTCAGTTCTCTCCCTCTTTTTATAATGACTTAATAAAGAATACATGATTTTTAAACAATAGTGACTTTATTTCCTTAAGCAAACTGTAATTGAAGGGGGAGGATGGGTTGCTTACAGGGAATGAGTCAATCAAGGGAGGGGGTTCACCAAGGGGAAACAAACAGCAGTCACACTGTACCCTGGCCCGTGATGAAACTCGTTTTCAAAGCTTCTTTGATGCGCACCGCTTCGTGGTGTGCTCTTCTAATCGTCCTGGTGTCTGGCTGCACGTAATCAGTGGCCAGGTGATTTGCCTCAGCCTCCCACCCCACCATAAAGGTCTCCCCCTTACTCTCACAGAGATTGCAGAGCACACAGCAAGCAGCAATAACAATGGGGACACTGGTTTGGCTGAGGTCTGAGCAAGTCAGTAATGTGCGCCAGCGTGCCTTTAAATGGCCAAATGCACATTCTACCACCATTCTGCACTTGCTCAGCCTGTAGTTGAACAGCTCCTGACTACTGTCCAGGCTGCCTGTGTATGGCTTCATGAGCCATGGCATCAAGGGGTAGGCTGGGTCCCCCAGGATAACTACAGGCATTTCAACATCCCCAACTGTTATTTTCTGGTCTGGGAAGTAATTCCCTTGCTGCAGCCATTTAAATAGACTAGTGTTCCTGAAGACGCGAGCGTCATGAACCCTTCCTGGCCATCCCACGTGGATGTTGGTGAAATGTCCCTTGTGATCCACCAGTGCTTGCAGCACCATTGAAAAGTACCCTTTGCGGTTTACGTACTGGGTGCCCTGGTGCTCCGGTGCCAAGATAGGAAATGGGTTCCATCTATCGCCCCCCCACAGTTATGGAATCCCATTGCAGCAAAGCCATCCACTATGACCTGCACGTTTCCCAGAGTCACAACCTTTCGTAGCAGCAGCTTAATGATTGCTTTGGCTACTTGCATCACAGCAGCCCCCACAGTAGATTTGCCCACTCCAAATTGATTCCCGACTGACCGGTAGCTGTCTAAAAGCAGCAAAGAATCCTGTGGCACCTTATAGACTAACAGACGTTTTGGAGCATGAGCTTTCGTGGGTGAATACCCACTTCCTCAGATGCAGGTAGCTGTCTGGCATTGCAAGCTTCCAGAGGGCTATCACCACTCGCTTCTCAACTGTGAGGGCTGCTCTCATCTTGGTATTCTGGTGTTTCAGGACAGGGGAAAGCAAGTCACAAAGTTTCACGAAAGTGCCCTTACGCATGCGAAAGTTTTGCAGCCACTGGGAATCGTCCCATACCTGCAACACTATGTGGTCCCACCAGTCTGTGCTTGTTTCCCGGGCCCAGAATCGGCGTTCCATGGCTAGAATCTGCCCCATTACCAGCAGGATCTCCAAAGCGCAGGGGCCTGCGGTTTGAGAGAATTCTGTGTCCATGTCCTCATCACTCTCGCTGCTGCTCTGCCGTAGCTGCCGCCTCCTCCTCGCCTAGTTTTGCAGCTAGTCCTGGTTCAGCATAGACTGCACAAGAACGTGTGAGGTGTTTACAACGTCCACAATTGCGGTCTTGATCTGAGCAGGGTCCATGCTTGCTGTGCTATGGCGTTTGCACAGTTCGCCCAGGAAAAAAGGAGCAAAACGGTTGTCTGCTGCTTTCACGGAGGGAGGGGTGAGGCTGTACCCAGAATCACCTGTGACAATGTTTTTTGCCCCATCAGGCACTGGGATCTCAACAAAGAATTCCAACGGGTGAGGGAGACTGCGGAAACTATGGGATAGCTACGGGATAGCTACCCACAGTGCAAGGCTCCAGAAACTGACGCTAGCCTTGGTACATGGATGCACACCGCCGAATTAATGTGCTTAGTGTGGCTGCATGCACTCGACTTTATACAATCTGTTTTACAAAACCGGTTTATGTAAAATCAGAATAATCCCATAGTGTAGACATACCCTGAGTCTCCTCAGGGACATACAGGAGTTGCAGAGGCCCCATTTCCCCCTCTCCTGCCCACCAACAATGAGGTCACCTACCAGGCTTACATGGTGTAGAGTGCCTTATCTTGGTTCTTTATACCAGTGGTTCTGAACCGGGGTACACAGAGGTCTTCTAGAGGGTAGATCAATTCATCTAGATATTTGCCTAGTTTTACAATAAGCGACATAAAAAGTACTAACAAAGTCAGTACAAACTGAAATTTCATTCAGACAATGACTTGTTTACACTGCTCTACATACTATACATTGAAATGCAAATACAGTATTTATATCCCAGGGTAAAAATGAGAAAGTAAGCATTTTTTCAGTAATAGTGTACTGTAACACACTTGTATTTTTATGTCTGATTTTGTAAGCAAGTAGTTTTCAAGTGAGGTGAAACTTGGGGATTTCAGACTCCGAGAAAAATCAGACTCCTGAAAGGGGTACAGTAGTCTGGTAAGGTTGAGAGCCACTGCTCTATATCAAGAGTGAATTTCATCTTTAAAAGAAAAAGAACATCAGTCTTTAAGGACCTATATTCTTACCTAATGCTTTCGACGCTCTCTTAGGCCATATGTTCTTTATTCATAGTCAGTTTTAACAAAAAGTGACCAAAAGCAAACACATACTACTGGTGCAGGATCTTGCACAGAGCAATAGGAGTACACTACAGCCAAGGATATTGTAGGTGCACTACAATAGTGGATATAACATATACACAACTTTGCTTATATGCAAGACAGACTCCATTTTTTCCTCTAAAATTATTCAGTGAAGAAAGGATAAATTTAAATGATCCCCCATTAATATACAAGGACTGGAGTCTCTACGCAAATATATAAATTTGTAGGAATTGCACATTAACTTTCTGCCATTCACTATTGGGGGAGGGAGGGTCTTTGAATTTACCAGGAGCCACTAGTTCTTTCGAATTGTAAAGTTTTGTAATTTTATTATCATTTCTTCTTGCTCTTTTTCCCCTCCATAAACAGTCTCCTTGATAGATATCTGAGTTTGTGTTTAGACAAACTAAATTTAAAAGAAAGAAACAGGAAGCTTTGACTTGGAAAGTGGAGTTTTAACTACTCAGTGGCAAACAATGAACTCGAGTGATAAAGATGCAATGGAAACAGCATAGAACAGACCTAACTGGTTTCCTGCCCAAGTTGACTCGTGAGCATGTGTGCTATCATGATATGGACCAGCAGTGCTATTTTGCTTTTATTTACTTAAACATATTTGTTCCTGTGAAAACCTCTATAAAAACATTGTAGGAAGAGACAATAGCAGACTTGCCAGCTCTTATTGCCAGATCTTTTACACTTTATCAAATATTTTCATCAGTGAAACTTAGTCTATTTACTCAACTATTTAAGTTGCAACCTGTATCATATTACACTTTCAAACACGGGCACTACCCAGATCATAAAATATAACCCATCCTATCACCGTTTAAGACTGGTTTGGTACTTGTAAATCAATTTGCTGGTATCTACTATAGCCTTCTAGAAGTAATACTAGATAGATACATGGTTACATAAATATTGCCAGTTCTGTATTATTCATCTCACGTGTTAACTTTTAATAGTTAAAAGTTTCCAGGTCAACAGAGTTACTTTATCTTTCTTCCTTCTCCTCACTTTATCTCCCTCCCTCACCAAACAGGTATCTATGTCAAAACAGGACTCTTCAGTACGGGGTTTGTCTGACATAGGTCACTTAAAGGTCAAGCTTTTCACCAGTTGTTAACACAAAGCTTCCACCTAGTCCTCTAAAGCCAGCACCACAGTCTGTTTCATCTACAAGCCCTCTAACCACATTGGATTTCTCTCAGTTTTGCACTGTGGAGTGGTCTCAGTGACAAATAAATAGGTCAAATACTCTTAGGCAAAACCATAGAAGAGGAATCCTCCAAATATGGAAATACAATGGATTTTGCCTTTAAAAAAAAACCTCAAAGAAAAACAAAAGGCTCTAAAGGTACCATTTTAAAAATCAGTTGAGCAGAGACTTTATTCTCATACTGGACTTAAAGAACAGCAGTCTTTTAAACAGTGCTAAAGCAACTTAGACTACATTTGTGTGTCCCTGAAAAAGATCAATTTTTATACAGATTGATTTTAAAATTTACATGTGAGAAATAGATAAAATTGGATCAAATATATACCAAAACAAATTGCTGGCTCCCAGGAAAGTCAATAAAACCAAAATAAATTTAGCAGATTTCATCTAACAGCATTTGAGATTTGTTTTACTTCATTATTTCATATACACTTACTGAGAAGAAATTTGCTTAACTCTTTTCCAGTTTTCTCTCACTGAAACAATAAGACACTCTGTAGAATAACCTGAACTTGAATATTATCACCAGGATAGCATATGGCAAACTAGCAGTAGGCAGTTTATCTTCATCCTCTTTGCAAGCTAAAATTAGCACAATGCTTTTTCAGCACTATAGACTGTATTCAGACCAGTATGATATACCTAATACAATTCCAATTCCAGCCTTGGCTAGCCTCCAATATTCAAGCAAATTGATTAAAGAATTAATATTTTTAATATTGAGTTTATATTTATCAACTTGAGAGGCACTTTTAAATTAATATAGTCATTTAATCTAAACCAACTCCATCAGTAAACAAAGCTAATGTATTAACAATAAACACAAATTCAATACATATGATTTGTATATAGCATCCTAATCCATACAAAATGCTTTATACGGAATGTCATGCTGCAAAGTTGTATGTTATGTCTTTAAAAGATAATTATATCATATCTTCCTAGAGAGTTAATACAATATGCACCTTTGATTAAGAATGTGCTTAGTACTATATGCATTGTTACTGGCAATTGCTAAATGTGTACTTTGTTGGGATTAAATTAAGGGGATATACCACGAAAAGTAGATTTACTGTTTAAACAAGAAAGCAGCTACCAACTAACTCCTTCAAAGACTTTTTAGACAAACAACGATAAAATAGAATAGAGAGAGGTTCAAATAATACATCCGTTTTAGTTGGTATGTGTCAGTGTAATCTTCTCATCAAATACTAGCAAAAACTCAAGCAGGATTAACTTTACAGAAAACATATACTGGCACATAAATCGTCAGTGGTTTATATTTGCTGGAGCGTTCGAGCTCCTTCTCCCTTTTCTTCTCACTGTTTGTCATCCAGTCAGCTGCCATTCAGCCGCACATTTTTTCTAAAATTTGGCTAAACTGTATCCGATTGAACCTGCTGCTGCCCCATGCCTCTCTTCATCCTGTTGAATTATGGTCATTCCGTTTGTTTTTAATAGATTAAATCTGTGGTGACAAACAAATGTCTTGATTTGTTGCTTGATTTGTACCACACAGCTATAAAACCTTGATACTTAACACAATATCCTTTCCTTTTTTCTAAAGGAAATCTGAAGGCAACTGCAAAGCTAGTGTACACCATGAACATGCATACTGTACCACCTTATTTATAGCACTGTCAGTGCAACAAGTTTACTAACACTGGGGAAAAAATACATATGCGATCTTTCAAAAATTTCTGTGGCTCACCTTAAATTACCAGACTAGTGACTAGCTGACAAAACACAGTGATTGCTTTAGCTACAACCTTCTATGAAAAATACAGTTAGGGACAAATGCTGGGCCTACCTGGTTTTTTGGAGTACAGAGATCTATATTAATTTGAAAGCCGTATTAATGTGGCTCCATATGTTTTTTACCAAGTCATATTCTCTTAGATAAGGGATTCTGGACAAGGGCAGGATTCATCAGCATGAGATTTGGAGTGGCTGGGCAAGAGAGCACATGGGAAAAATACTGAATTATATCTTTGCCCCAAAGCCTGCCTTGGAACCACTTCTCTATGGCTCTTGCCATGGAGAAGTGGGAGAGCATAAAACTGCATGCGTTTTGGGGAGTGCAACATAGGCACAATATTTCCACTCCACCTGACTGCCTCTTTTCTACCATATGCAAAAGACATAGACTAAATTTGTCACTTCCTTTTTAAGAACTAGTTTTGAAATATTGACTGGATCAGTCTGATCTTCTCCGCAATCCTAAAAACAATGTTCTACTTAAATACAACCTAAAAATATACAAAATTGGACCAGCCTTTTCAATACAAGCAGCGTAATCGCTCTCCCTTGATTTATGAAGGTGATAAGTGTCAATGCTTTGTATATATTGTAAGTGACATGGAATTCAGGGTTAACATTTGCTTCCTGAGTCACCAGCATGTTGCTGGCATTTCTCCTGGGGCGCTGTTGGTAGATTCTTTCTGCATCTCACTTAGACAGCTAAGGATCCTCTATACTACGCTCTATTTTTCACTAACCCTGTAAGCCTTGTTTCATGACTTGCATTTATTAACAAGACAAAGCTAAGCTAGATCTTCTTCTGAAGCTTATCAACAGTACATAGGTCCTGGACTATTCTTATCTAACACTACACATGCAGAATGACACCAGCTCCTATTCAGGGGGCTAGAATATGGTCTATGCACCAGTTAAGTCTCAGCTGAGTCTTATTTTGAGTTTGTCAGTGGTGCATACTGGTATGCTTTGCGCTGGCCCCCTATATAGGGATGAATTACACCCCCCATATAATATGTAACATCAGGACAAAGAACCATTCCTCTATCACACACAAGGGGATACATGGAAGGGGAGATGATTTGGTTTGAATGAGATTCTTTCTTGGTCCAGGCAGGAAATGCCACTCCACTATACTGTCTCTTCACCTCCTCGTTGTGCTTCTATCCCAGTTTTTACCCCCAAACTCCATGGGTTCTTCCCACCGCCAATGCTTCTTTCACAACCACCCAATTCACAAGAGCTGTAGCAAAGTAAAGGTGACTAAATTCCTGAGCTCTGAAGTCCTCACTCTTGTTGCTGTTAGAACAAGCAGTGGCAAGGAAACTATCTGGAGGGAACACAGAAAATATGGAAATGGGTGAAGCCATGACAGAGATAAATGGAGGAGGAAGAGAATATGAAAAACACAAACTACATGGACAACTAAGGAGATTCCAGTCTTCCAATTATCTGGTCACCTTAGTGGTGGTGCCCAGAGGTCACCTAGAGTAACACAAGGCATTTCCTCAGTCACAGCAAACCTACCCCATACCTTCCCCAAGGAAAGAGAAATCAGGACTCCAGCCCTGGTATTCTTCATGACATTAGCCACTAGGCCACCAGGACAACAATAAATGGTCTCTAACAAAACAAGAGAGCAACACTGCAAATGCACTCTTTTCCAGATAAAAGTAACAGGAGCTGCCTTATCTTAATAATAAATAAAAATAATAATATGTACGCCATGTCAGAAGAGACACTCCCAATTTGTTCATAAATAAAGACATGCCTATGTAATTGCTCATTTTAATCCTTCCAAACAAGATGACAGTGAAGAAACATGAGTTACAGTACGGATCCACTACAGTATGGATTAAAAGGGGCATTTTCTCAAAGAAAGTTTAATCTTACCCATTGAAAACAACACAATATGATCCTGGTTGGTAGGGACATAGTAGCACTGGGAATGATTAATCTATTGCCATTGTGCTTTAACAAGATTCTACAATGCTGTATAGAGTTTATCAGAACAGCTGTTGACTCTGGAAGGGCTTGTTGTTCTTATTCTATAGATTATATAAACATAAGATGTGATTGTTGTAATAGAGCCTTTCATCCTGAAGCATCCCAAAGCATATTGTAAACTTTTGACCCAATCCAACTCCCACTGAGGCCAATGAGTTTTTCCATTGACTCCACGGGGAGCAGGATCAGGCCTTATATACCAATACAAATCACCCTGTCTATGCCTGCTGGAGCACAGCATTCACCTGACAGCGCGCAGCAACGTTATGCAACAATTAAGTATAGAAAAAACAAATGGAATAGCATAGGTAACTAAAACTGCAGGGGAAATTTAAAAGTGGGAAATAGCTATCTAAACTGAAATTTGGCCAGGATCCCATGGAGAATATCCCTCCTTTACAGAAAGTTGCATGGTACCAGAAGCATTGAAACATCTCATCCAAAAGACAGCATATCCTACAGCCACAGCGTCAAACAACACTATGCATTGAAATGGTTCAATACGGACTCACGGGGAAGAGTGCCTCCTACTGAATTATTATCACTCCATCCTGCAACATCCTGCTTTTCCTGGAACTAGCAGGGTAGAGCCACCCCTATTCAGATCTAACCAGACCATGGCCTGAGAAAGTTCGGCTGCAGTGTTGTTTGCCAACTACTCAAATACACTTATGCTATAAATGTATTAAACTTCCCATAGAATATATGGAGGAAGCATTTCTTCATCTCTGTAATATCAAATTTGAAATGGGGAAGAATAAAAAATCCCCACTGTAGCACATTATAAATACAGAAAGGTCTCTTGCTTATTTTATATTTTGTGTAGTCTACCAACAAAACTTCACAAAGAGCGTAGGAATTCATGTTTGCAGAGATATTAAAGTCATAAAAAAGGAACTTTTTATTTTATTTTCCCACAGCCGAAGCAAAGGTGAACCAAGTGAATTTGGCAAAGGGCACTAGTTAGACGCCATTTCCCACAGCAACATGGTATTTTCCTCTGGGAATAAAACATTTCCCTTAAACTACTGTTTATAACTCTTATCAGCTCAAGAGCAATAGAGCCATCAAGTCCAATATCTCGTGGAAAAAAGTCAAGGTCAACAAGTACTTGCATTTTCGTTTATCTTTAGCTGCAATTGCTACTGACATTCAATTGGGTAATAAACATGAGGACTGTCAAATGCTCTCAACAAACAGGTGATCCAAAAGCTATCACAGAGAAAGAGGCTACTGCCAGGTAATCAAACAATTCTGTTGCAACAATTATGATTTGAGTGCATTCATTTATAGAAGCAATCACCTGTCAAATCTGAATGAATATTCTCAAACCATTCTCACTGCTGGAGTAGTAAGGGTGAGAAAATACTAACTATGTCTGCTCTCAGGTTTTTACCAACAAATACATACTAGCATTAACAATGACCCATCAGAATAAAAAATAAAAAGCTTTCTAAATATCTTATCTTCTACATTTAATGACAATTTATAGTTTTTGAATATTTCTATTTTTTTATTTCAGTAAAAAAAATGGTGTTACACAAAGCAGCCAAATGCTACTGCTCTGTTGCACTACACTCATCAACAACCATTTGTGGGTTTACAACAATGGTTCTCAAACTTTTGTACTGGTGACCCCTATTCACACAGCAAGCCTCTGAGTGAGACCCTCCCGTATAAATTAAAAATACTTTTTTATATACTTAATATCATTATAAATGCTGAAGGCAAAGCGGGCTTTGGGTTGGAGGCTGACAGCTCGCGATCCCCCATGTAATAACCTCGCAACCCCCTGAGGGGTCCTGACCCCCAGTTTGAGAACCCCTGGTTTACAACCATACTCATTCTTTCAAAAATTGTGGTTACTGCTTTTGAAAATACTTTATCATAATTTCAAAAACACTAGCTTTAAAAAAAGAAAAAAAAAACTTGTCTGATGGAAAGGATCCTATAGAACGTTCAGACTGAAAGCCACCTACTCATTGGTGCCAAGAGGGGTTGCTTATGAAGACTGAGAATAGTATGTGGCCCTAAATACAGAGGACTTGAGTGACAGCTGCAAGGTGCCGAGCTCAGAAAAGGCTCAGCACCTCAAAAGAAATAGGACCTAAATTTATAGAAAAAAAAAAAAAGATCGGTACAAATCATACTAAACTGATCACTCAAAATACAGAAGTCGTGACTCCTACTGTTGTTAATAAGGAATGTCTAGAACCCCAAACACCATTTCATCTACTTATGTAATTGCTTGTGACTAAAATTCCTCTGTTTAATCCAAATAGGAGATTAAAGCTCCACTTATGCATGTACCCATGTGCTTTTGATGGACTCAGACCCTAAAATGTTATCTTGCATGTGATATTATTTCCCCCACTGTTTACTCTTTTGCCAAGGAAATTCAACCTATGAAAGACTTTGGCACCATTTATTCAATGAGATCTGTATGGGCACACTGCTGTGCCCAAGCAATGCTCTGCACAGACACAGGGGTCCACTTGTGTAGATCTGAACGCAGGATCAGGGCTATATTTTATATATAAACACCTGCACATGGACACATCTGTGCATTGGGATACATGTTTAATACAAGAGTCATGTATTATTTTAGGTCACTTGCCAAAAAAAAAGGCCATCTTAAAAAAAATACCACTAACATGAATTTTGTGCTTGATTATAGAAGGATAAGGAATTCAGAAAATTCTATTCCTAAAGTCACGTTAACTGTGGACAGCCCCAAAAGTAGGTTTTCCTACTTTCACCCTGCTAGTGATGACTACAGCTTCAACTTGAAGAATCTGCCATCTTAAGTAAGTAACCCTCCACTCAATGAGACTTTTCCTGAGCAGAGATTGAAATTCAAGTTAAACTGTACCAAATTGTGTGGATTTTTAAAAAATGTTTATTATATATGTGAGCTGACCTGAAAATAGAAGTTCTATGTTTCTCAGTGTAACTAATGTTTGCCATAGAAGGGTAGTGGGAGAAAGCCAGCAGCAGGTACTGTGCACTAGCTACTCTTCACAAACTCCTCATGTAAACACACTTAATCTGCACTAAGAGTACCTTTGTTTAGTTTAGCTTAAATTCACTTTGAAAGCGTATTAAGCTAAACTTCACAAAGACACTCAGTGCAAAGTAAGAGCATCCACACTGGGAGTTAATGCAGAATAGTTAGTACACTTTAAATTCACATCCTAGATTACCCCACACTAACTTTCCCATGTAGACAAGCCCTAAGACTATGCTATCCATAAATTAAACAAAACAAATACAATGAATGAGTCTGAGGCTAATGTTGCCATGTGAAACATGTGAAAGCGGCTCTTAACACAGAAAACTCTTATTTTAAAATATATTAATCAGAAGAGGTCCTGAGCATAAAATAGGATAAATTTTCACTACAGTGCATGAAGCTTGTGGATTGTTTACAATGCACCATTCTGAAAAAATGTAACTCTGTATGGCTGAAACAACAGTATTAAAAGTCTCCGTGAACTCTAACTCCAACAGCTGAGCAAGAATGACAAGACCACCAACACCACCAAAAAAAAATTTGTTTCACACCCTCCAGGTTTACAGCTGAATGATGAATTAATATCATGTCATTATTAGCATAATTCTCAACCACTCAATGTTAAAAAATAAAAGATGATTCGGGAGAGAGAAAAATAATTAATTCTGGTGCAGCTGAAGAATGCACACACAGGTTAAAACGTTATAAACTCACAGTAACAGTTCAAGTTTCTCTTTAAAAAAACAATCTATCTTGTGCCAAGACAGACGCACAGGTATAGATGCTGAATTAAAGCAAAGTACCGCTGGACACTGAGGGAAAAGGGGGGCAGAGCGGGGAGAGAGAGAGCACACCCTTTAAAACAACACCAATACTCTTATTTTAGAAACAAGGCTATTAGACCTAATTCAAGATTCACAATATATAAATAACTAGAAAATACTGGGAACAGCCCCTGTTGACTAATGCCATGTCTTTTTCAATTGAGGGTCACATCTAGTCTAACCAATCCCATGATAATGGCATCAGTAAAGGTCAATCAAAGACAAGCCAAAGCTTCCACTGTCTGGCTGACCTTCGGAGCTTGTGACAAATTGCTATCAGTCAATGTCAACTAATGACAGCAGCTCTTTGGCTAATCAATTGTTCTAAAAATGATCAAGAAAACTACTCACAGGACAGCTCATTTTCACATCAATGCCTGTGAAGTATGAAAAGCTCATTTTTTGAGTTTTTAATAAGCTCATAAGTAAAGCAGTTACTTGGTAACAGGGGTCACCTTACTGAAAAGGAAGAACCTTTGTCTGCCTTTTACATATTCTTTTATTACCATATTACAGTAAAAATATGCCATGCTATTACTATGCCAGAGGGCTACATAATAAAGTAGGTAACATTTCAGACATTTTTGAGATACATACTTCTGTGTTTTAGGGACCTCTGTGTGGGTGTAAATAATTGTAGATATACTTTTCATGTATTTAAATATAAAGCAATCACTGCTAGTACACAGGTAATATGCCTGCTTATTATTTGGGTGAACTTCACGACAAAAAGTTTCTAGCAAAATACATATCATGAAATTCAATGACACCAGGCAGGTGGGTTAGGTCTTAATAGCCTTTGATTTGTTTTGTTTTTAAATCCACCTGCACAGTTAAAGAATTTATTGTGTTCTGGATGTTACTAACGTAACTCATAGTTGATAGGTCAGCCAAAAAAAAAAAAAAACTTGTACAGATTTCTGCTTTGAAACAATCCTGTGAATGTACTCTAATCTGGAATACACACACACACACACAGAGTTGTGTTATGAAACACTGTAAAACGGATCTCTCGATAACAAAGGCAACCATCGATTCAGGAGCCTTCTGCACTTTCATCATACCTGCCTCTTACATTCAGCGCATCATTTTCTACATCTCTCAAAGCAACACACCAAGGCACCCTTTAATTTGCATTCACACATTAAATGTTACCAAAACAACAAATAATGCTACATAATGGTCAAGGGCTTAAGAACTGTTAGCACAGTTATGTTTTGCTTTCTCCTAGTCTATGAAGAGATTGTTAGTCAAATTTCATTTCAGAGCATCACAGTCTCTTGAGAAAAAGCCGAGTGAGTGTGAACAAATGCATATCATTCAAACCACTTGGACCAATAGAATACCAGAATCAAAAGGAGTTCTTGCTTTATATTTAAGTTTAGTCTTCACGGGTTCCTAACAAAACATTTGTAATATTTAAAATCCCATTTTAAAAAATTGCTAAACAGGAAACATTAAAACCTTTGTTTTCATCAGGGAAGCTGCAGACGGACAGCAGTTTCAGATTACATCCTAAATCTGAATTGCTATGGTAGTTTTTCAAATTAAAATATCTTCTGTGGCCTCAACCATTCTCAAGCTGTCCATAGGAAAGAAATAAAGGAGGCAGGGCAACACTTAAGCTGAGCCATAATTGGAAGTATGTGAAAAATGAAGTGTCAGTTCGGTCAATAAAGGGCAAAGGTCAAGGGGAACTGCAGCCCAAACTCTGTGCGAAATGTGCTCATTAAGACATCCAATCAGAGAGCGCCTTCCCACCTATCCCATTAGTCATCGGACATCTGACTGTTTCAAATGCCTGGGTCTGTGCTGTTATTACTTTTCTTCTTCATGTAAAAAGGAGAGCTGGTATATAAATCGTTGCTCAGTCATCTGGAACATAATGTGGCCCTTTTTCCCCCTTCATCCAGCTCTGCCTGCTGGCTTCACAGGCTTGAAACAACTGCCTTGAGATTCCCTTCAATAATAAATGGAATTGCCTTTTGCCTGTAGTTTGCCTGAACTCAGACAAAAGCCAGAAAAACATTGCAACTATTGATACATTTTTATAAAGAAATATCATTGCTTTTTAGTCAGTACTTTAAAGAGCAACAATAATTCCGAGGTTGAAAAAAAAACACAAAACAAAACCAAAAAAACCTTTTTGAACCGGGTCTGAGGCTTGAACAAGAAAGAAGACATTGATAGATTTTCAATGGCACAGGATAGCTAAATATTAACATTAAAAAAACCTCACTCAATTGAAATTGGCTATACAAGGTCTCTATTCAGGAGCCTTCTTAAAACAACAGCAAAAACATAAACCAAACGAAACCCTTTTTAAATTAAAGCATGTCACAAAAAAAAATAAAAGACTGGCCACTGTCAGAAGACAGGATACTGGGTTAGATGGACCATTGGTCAGACCTACTATGGCCATTCTTATGTTCTTCTACTACTGTGCGATTCTTTTTGCATAACCCTAACTAAAAACAGACCTCATTTTTAAAATAGAATTTTGCAAGCACTTCTCCACAAGGTAGAGTGAGGTTTCTTTGAATCACAAAGCACCATGTTAACCAAAATTCAGACAGCAACAAGCATTTGAAAATAGGTTGCTAAAGGTCTTACACAGTAAGTATGTAGTGAAGAGAGAGTAGATCCTTACATTTTTTTCAAAATATTATTAGGCATACCCATATTATAAGTATTCCATACTATGACTGATACAATAACAAGCCATTCTAAGAAACTGTGTCAGAAGAACTATGTAATAGTATATCCTGCTATTCAGTGACACGATAATTCCTAACATTTCCCTAGCAGTTAAATATGGATTTACACAATAGATTGTAACAGCTTTAAGGAATTATTGCTGCCTACTAAGTAAATACATTTACATTTTACAAAAAACTACTTTAAAATGATAGCGCACAATGATGTTTTTGAAGGGAAGACTGGTTGATTTTGTAAATAAGTACTCAGACAACTTGTAAGATATACATTACAGAGATTAAAAAAAGCAATGATGCATCAGGTAAATCAGAGACACTCTTTAAAAACTTGTCCAATAATACGTAACAGACAACTACAGAATGAACAAACATGTACACATGTAAATGGACACTTTTCTTTTAAAGCCTATCAGGCCTTGTCTTTCGAGTCTGAGTGCACCCACAACACACACACACACACACCTCTATTACACCTGCCCCACACATACATCTTTGTATCCAGTTGTCAAACAACCCACCTACACACCCACAAAAGTGGGTTTTTGCAAATGTACCATTAGGAACATTTGTAAAGGAACAGATAATAAGACATAAAATATTATAATGCCTCTACATAAATCCATGCCCATATCTTGAATACCATGTGCAGATATGGTCGCCCTATCTCAAAAAATATATATTGGAATTGGAAAAGGTACAAAGGAGGGCAACAAAATTATTACGGTTATGGAATGGCTGCCGTATGAAGAGAGATTAATAAGACTGGGACTTCTCAGCTTGGAAAAGGGGGGCGATATGATCGAGGTCTATAAAATCATGACTGGGTTGGAGAAAGTAAATAAGGAAGTGCTATTTACTCCGTCTAAGAACACAAGAACTAGGGATTACAAAATGAAATTAATAGGCAGCAGGTTTAAAACAAACAAAAGGAAATATTTCATCACCCACCGCACAGTCAATCTGTGGAACTCTTTGCCAAGGGATGTTGTGAAGGCCAAAACTATAACAAGATTCAAAAAAGAACTAGGTAAGTTCATGGAGGATAGGTCCATCGATGGCTATCGGCCAGGATGGGCAAGGATGCAACACCATGTACTGAGTGTCCCTAGCCGCTGTTTGCCAGAAGCTGGGACTGGATGACAGGTACCAATGATTGACTGTTCTGTTCAATCCCTCTGAAACACCAGGCACTGACCACTGTCAGAAGACAGGATACCAGGCTAGATGGACTTTTGCAGCAGATATTGAACTCTGTTGGAGTTGGGCGTGAACACAGGTGATGTTTTGTACTATACATACTATGCTATTAAGCGGGAGGTAGGTTGAGGAAACAAGTGTAATTTTATTTATTTATTTTTACTCTTTTGATCATCAGGGTAAAGACCTTTATGGCTATTTTAACTGCATTTTATATTACGAGAGAGAAAATAATTCTGTCCTAATGTGAAGAAAAATTTGTCCCCAGTACATAAGCTGTATTACATGCATTGGGTATAATATATGCATTTATATATTTATGATTCTGGCCCACAAATATATACATGCACCCGTTATACCCAACGCACGTAATACAGCTTATGTACTAGGGGGCAAACTCTCGGTTTCACAAAGATTGTGGTGGGGACAGACTCTCCCCCTCTCTACAATACACTGTGTAGTGGCACTTGAGCCATTCCACGGTTGGTATTGCTGCTTCATTGCTGCGGTAGCCCCCATAACTACTTTGCCTTCCTATCTCAAAGAGGCACATAGCCAATAAAGCTACTTAAATTGCAGATTCAGCACAGTATTGCCCAACCCCAAGTGTTCAATAATCCCCAATCAGGCCCCCAAAATCATGAGATTTGACTAAAATCCACAAGATTTTAAAAATAGTAATTTTCATTTGGGGGGGGGGGGAGAAGAGGTATTTGCCTTCTGTCTTTTGAGCCTCTAGGATTCAGGTTTCAATCTTTTCTCTCTGCAACCAGGAGCGCAAAAAACGTATTCTCTTTTTTTTTTTAAATGATAGCTGAAATTCTCACAATCACATGACTCTAGGGGCTTTAAGAAAAACACTGTATACTGTAAGAGCTGGCAAAACTGGCAACAGCTTTTCCTTGGCTTGCCACTGACTTTCAAACTTTCCTTGCATAACACCTAGCTTTGCCATGTGTCCAGTTTTCACTCAGTTGAAAAGGGACCCTGGCGGCTCTGGCCAGCACTGTTGACTAGGCTGTTAAAAGTCTGGTTGGCAGCACAGGCAGGCTCCCTCTCCGGTTCCACACGACTCCCAGGAAGCTGCCAGCCTCTCTCTCTCACTCCTAGGCATAGGGGCAGCCTTGGAGGCTCTGCGCACTGCCCTCCCCACCCCCAGCACCAGCTCAGCAGCTCTCATTGGCCAGGAACCGCAGCCAATGGGAGCTGACGGGTGGCACCTGCAGGCACCAGCAGCGCGCAGAGCCATGTGCTTGTGCCTTTGCCTAGAAGCTGGAGGGAGATGTTGCCTCCTCCTGCACCCCAACCCCTCCCCTAGAGCAGGCACCCTAGCCAGAACCCTCACCCCCCGCACACACACCTCAACCCCCTGCCCTAGCCCAGATCCCCTTCCCGCACCCCAAGCTTCTCATTTCTGGCCCCACCCTGGAGTCCACACCTCCAGCCCAGAGCCCATACCCTCTCCCACACTCCAAGCCCCTGCCTCAGCCTGGAGCCCTGCCCCTGCACCCCAACCCCCCACTTGGAGCCCTCTCCTGCACCCCAAACCCCGCATTCCTGGCCCCACCCCAGAGCCGTACCTCCAGCCGAAGCCCTCACCTAGGGCCGGTGCAACCATTTAGGCAACCTAGGCGGTCACCTAGGGTGCTGGGATTTGGGGGGCACCATTTTCTTTGGCAGTGACCGTGGCAGCTGGATCATTGACTGCCCCGGTTGCCGCCGGCATTTAGGCAGAGGGAACTGGGGCAGGGAAGAGCAGAGAGGGCCGCCTGCAGCAAGTAAGGGGAGGGCGGCATGCAAGTGAACTCCCCATCCCAGCTCACCCCCGTTCCGCCTCCTCCCTGAGCACGCCGTGGCTGCTTTACTTCTCCCGCCTCCCAGGCTTGCAGTGCCTAAGCTGATTGGCGCTGCAAGCCTAGGAGACAGGAGAAGTGAAGCAGTGACGGCATGCTCGGAGTGCTCGTGTGTGGAGCAGGGGTGAGCTGGGGTGGGGGGCGTGCCTCAGAGCAGAGAGTGGGGAGCTGCCACAAGGGGGGGGTGCCTCAGGGCGGGGGTGCAAGGTGGAAGTTTCACCTAGGGCACGAAACATCCTTGCACCGGCCCTGCCCTCACCCCCTCTCACACTCCAACCCCCGCCCCAGCCTGGAGCCCTGTCCTGAACCCCAAACCCCTCATCCCTGGCCCCACCCCAGAGCCGTACCCCTAGCCAGAGCCCTCACCCTCTCCCACACCTCAACCCCCTACCCCAGCCCAGTGAAAATGAGCGAGTGAGCAAAGATGGGTGAGAATGAGCAACGGGAGAGTGGGGATGGAATGAGTGGCGGGGCTTGGGCTCAGAGAAGGGTGAGACAAGGGGCGGGGCAAGGGTGTTCGGTTCTGCAAATAGAAAGCTGGCAGCCCTAACAACACCTCATGCTGGTGCAGAAGGAACTATCACAAAATGCAAGTGCAAGATGACCAGACGTACACTAACCTGCTTCACTTCAACTAGCACAGGAGCAAGCCCTATCTGAAGGGTGGGCAGTTCATTTGTGTTTACTACATGTCTGCACTAAAAGGGCTTGTCTACACTAACATTTAGGTCACGGTAAGTTAGGGTGTGAATCTATCCCTCACTAGCCTGCTGCGCACTAATGGTCTGTTTGACCCTGCTGATGTGCACTAACAGTCCTTAGTGCACTTTAATCTACTTGAATTTCAAAGCAGGGTAGACCAAAGCACACTGAGGAACTGTTAGTGCGTGTCTGCAGGGTCCACACAGTGGGCACAGAGCAAGCTAATGCATGGTAGATTCACACGCCAGCTTTTGGCAAAGTAAGCATTTGTGTACACAAGCCCACAGAGTTGCTCTGCATAAGAAGTTATTATGAATGTCTAGTTTCCTCTTTCAAGAACTTTAACACAATGATCCTTCTTTATAAAACACATCCGTTCTACAAAGATCTAGTGCACCTTGAGTTCCAATTTCATTAAAGTTCTTTATAAACTCTGAGTAAAATTTTCAGAAGTGCCTAAGTGACTTAGGAGTCTAAGTTCCATTGAAAGTCTTCCCACTGAATATCATTAGGACCTAGGCACTTTTGAAAATTTGCATTCTCTGTCTTCATAGCACGCACCTTGCTATGAATGACATGGATAAACACTGAGCTACTAGGAATAACCCAACAAGAGAGCAACATGTGTCTTGGTCAATTTACTTTAAGATATCAGAAATGATTGGCACACACTACAGACTAATAACGTGCCACATTTTGAAATAATCAACCCCATTTTAAGTAGAGATTTTCAAAAAGCATCTAAAGGATTTAGGAGCTCAAGTCCCATTGAAAGTAGATGGGACTCCTAAATTGCCTAGTCACTTTTTAAAACTCTCCCCCTGAAAGTTCTCCAAACACTCCCTCTCCCTCCATCCCTGCAGTCCCCGCCACCACACACACTTCCAATACCCCCAACATAAGAACATCTCATTCTTAGCTAAGAAACCTTAAATGCCAAGTTTCAGTTCAAAGCAGTTCCCTCACAAACCTGCAGCAGCTTACACCCTTAAAAAACAGAATTTA